>NW_027596307.1:208781-412398 GCF_964194155.1 Cetorhinus maximus
TACAGGGAAATTTGTTTTAAATAAAATTTTAATTGACTTTCTGCTGTTCCCTACATTACTTATTCAGCCCTTTGCTGCTGTGTCACTTGCTAGAGATTATTCCCTTTGAACAAGAGCAGCAATCACCACCCAGCAGTGATGAGAGTTTCTATCCTCGAGTCAATAAGAGAGGTACTGAGAGCAGAGGCATACTGTCAGGTTGTGCAGTCTGTGAGAGACAGAGCTGCTCACAGCTGAAGATAAATAGCGGCAGGCGTAGACCATTCAGTCCTTCAATCCTGCTCTGCCATTCAATATGATCATAGCTGGGATGCTAACTTCTGTTCTGGATTCTTCATATAACCGCTATGTTAGTGTAGGAAACCAAAACAAAAACACCTGGAAAAAACTCAGCAGGTCTGACAGCATTTGCGGAGAGGAACACAGTTAACGTTTCGAGTCCGAATTACCCTTCAAAAGAACTAAGTGAAAATAGAAGAGAGGTGAAATCTAATCAGACTTCCACGCTTCCTTTGATCTGTTCCCCAGACTAACAAGCTTATTAAACCTGATAGGTAATACTGGAATCAGACAAAGCTCCTCCCGCAGAGTTTCCCTATGTACAAGGGGAATAACCTGCACAATATTGGCTGATGTAACCTGATGACACTCCAGATTTTAATCCTGGTATCAGGAACACTGGTTATGTTACTAGATAAGTAATTGAGAGGCCTGGACCAATGGTCAGATGAGTACAAATTAAATAAATCTGGAATTAAAATCTAGTCACAGAAATGGTGACCATATAACAAGTGGATTGTTGTTAAAAACCCACCTCGTTCACTAATGCAGATCTGAAAGTGGCAAAAAAACAAAAACAATGTCTGAAATTTTTTAGTGATGAGATTACGTAATTTTTACAATCTGTTCTGAAAATGCAAATAGGGAGTATATCAGACTGAGCACGCGGAGACGGGAGTCTGTCGGACTGGGCGGGGGGAGAGGGGAGTCTGTCGGACCGGGCGGGGGGAGAGGGGAGTCTGTCGGACCGGGAGAGGGGAGTCTGTCGGACCGGGCGGGGGGAGAGGGGAGTCTGTTGGACCGGGAGAGGGGAGTCTGTCGGACCGGGAGAGGGGAGTCTGTCGGACCGGGCGGGGGGAGAGGGGAGTCTGTCGGACCGGGCGGGGGAGAGGGGAGTCTGTCGGACCGGGAGAGGGGAGTCTGTCGGACCGGGCGGGGGGAGAGGGGAGTCTGTCGGACCGGGCGGGGGGAGAGGGGAGTCTGTCGGACCGGGCGGGGGGAGAGGGGAGTCTGTCGGACCGGGTGGGGGGAGAGGGGAGTCTGTCGGACCGGGCGGGGGGGAGTCGGGAGTCTGTCGGACCGGGCGGGGGGGAGAGGGGAGTCTGTCGGACCGGGCGGGGGGGAGAGGGGAGCCTGTCGGACCGGGCGGGGGGAGAGGGGAGCCTGTCGGACCGGGCGGGGGGAGAGGGGAGTCTGTTGGACCAAGCGCGCGGAGAGGGGAATCTGTCAGACCGAGCGGGGGGGAGACGGGAGCCTGTCGGACCGGGCGGGGGGAGAGGGGAGCCTGTCGGACCGGGCGGGGGGAGAGGGGAGTCTGTCGGACCGGGCGGGGGGGAGAGGGGAGTCTGTCGGACCGGGCGGGGGGGAGGGGGGAGTCTGTCGGACCGGGAGGGGGGGGGCACCACAGGCTAGACTTGCTCCTCATGCCCATCTGCCATGAATATATGTGTAAAAAAGAACATCAGCAAATACAAAACAGCCATAACATTGGGTTTATTATTAAAGTTCACATTATACATTAGATAAATATGAAGATACTTTGTAAAATATTTTATGTACATGTAGGTTTCAGCCAAACTCTCCATATTCCCTGGCGACAGAGGAAGACTCAGTGATGCCCCCCTCACTCTCTGTCTATCCACACACACATTGCAATGCCCCATCTCACACACAACCCCCGCCCCCCACCATTTCCCCACAAGACACTCACTCATACCCTTCCACCAATTTACAAAAGCTCTTCACCCCACTCTCCCTCCCCCTGTAGTCAGGGGGTGTGCAGCGTGGTCGGGGGAGCAGGCAGGGTGGGGCTGAAGTCAGCAGGTTGCCTGTGGCTGGTCAGGGTGTACTCGGGAGGGGGAATCCTGTGGCCCATGGGAGGGTGGGGGCTTGGCAGGAATTGGGGGTGGGGGGGTCAGTGCTATAGTTACCCAGAAGGTAGAAGTGGTTTTAATTCTTTTTGCTTTCTCTGGATAACTATTGCTGTAACACTGCAGGAACCATCACATTTCCAGATGGTTCCCAGTGCAGGGAGCCTCCGGTGAGGATGCCTCAGTGCTTCTTTGGGTACCCGGCAGATATACTGTCCTGGAGCTTGGCCGTTCCAGGCCACTGGAACAGATAAAGAAGCAGCGAGAGATGTGAAGCAGCTTAAAGGCACCAGGCTGCTAACAGATTTGGGCAGAACTCACCCATTTGATCTGTTCCTCAGAAAACTATAAAAATCCTCTCCTCGGGTCAAATTACCAGATCAGGTGGCAAAGACAGGACAGGCAGAGGAAGTGGATGATGCGAAATCAGGAGTCTGAGTGACAAACAAGCTACCAGCACAGAGTTGGCAGAGGTGACTGGACATATCTCACTCAACTCTCACTGTGTTCCCCCAACTCTCCTTGTATCTCCCAGGCCTGTGTCTCTCCCCCACCCCACCTCACTACCCCCATGTCTCTCCTGCCCCACCTCACTACCCCCATGTCTCTCCCCCACCCCACCTCACTACCCCCATGTCTCTCCTGCCCCACCTCACTACCCCCATGTCTCTCCTGCCCCACCTCACTACCCCCATGTCTCTCCTGCCCCACCTCACTACCCCCATGTCTCTCCCGCCCCACCTCACTACCCCCATGTCTCTCCCCCCACCCCCCCCCCCCTCGACTCTCACTCTCCCCCACCAACTCTCCCTGGTCCCTGTCTCCACCCCGCTGACTCTCTGCGTCTCCCCCCGCCGACTCTCTCCCCCCCACCGACTCTCTCTCGTCTCCCTCACAACACCGAATCTCTCTCTCGTCTCCCCGCCACCGACTCTCTCCGCGTCTCTCCCCCCTCTTGACTCCCCCGCTGGCTGGGTTCCCACTCTCCCAGTGGTTGGGTTTGGCAGGGGAAGGGTTAACACTGCCTGCTGTAAAGAGCAGGAAATGGAGGCTGAACCTGTTGCCAAGGTGACAGTGACAGGCTGGTCTGGGGAAGGTGGAGCCTCTTGTTCACACACAAGCTGGGGTTATGATGAAATGAAACAAGGGAGCAAGTCCTGAAAGACGATAGGGTCTTCCCCAGGGTGTGAATCCCCCCCTGTTCCAATACCCCGGCAAGACCCCCCCTGTTCCAATACCCCAGCAAGACCCCCCACCCTGTTCCAATACCCCGGCAAGACCCCGCACCCTGTTCCAATACCCCGGCAAGACCCCCCCTGTTCCAATACCCCGGCAAGACCCCCCACCCTGTTCCAATACCCCGGCAAGACCCCGCACCCTGTTCCAATACCCCAACAAGACCCCCCCCCCCTGTTCCAATACCCCGGCAAGACCCCGCACCCTGTTCCAATACCCCGGCAAGACCCCCCCTGTTCCAATACCCCAACAAGACCCCCCACCCTGTTCCAATACCCCAACAAGACCCCCCACCCTGTTCCAATACCCCGGCAAGACCCCCCCTGTTCCAATACCCCAACAAGACCCCGCACCCTGTTCCAATACCCCAACAAGACCCCCCCCCCCTGTTCCAATACCCCGGCAAGACCCCCCACCCTGTTCCAATACCCCAGCAAGACCCCCCACCCTGTTCCAATACCCCGGCAAGACCCCCCACCCTGTTCCAATACCCCGGCAAGACCCCCCACCCTGTTCCAATACCCCGGCAAGACCCCCCACCCTGTTCCAATACCCCAGCAAGACACACCTTCCAAGCTGGTGGGTGAAGAATGGACCAAGGTTGCTGTAGCCAAAAGACAAGCGCACACACTCACTGACCCCAAACACACACTCACTGACCCCAAACACACACTCACTGACCCCAAACACACACTCACTGACCCCAAACACACACTCACTGACCCCAAACACACACTCACTGACCCCAAACACACACTCACTGACCCCAAACACACACTCACTGACCCCAAACACACACTCACTGACCCCACACACACACTCACTGACCCCAAACACACACTCACTGACCCCAAACACACACTCACTGACCCCAAACACACACTCACTGACCCCAAACACACACTCACTGACCCCAAACACACACTCACTGACCCCAAACACACACTCACTGACCCCAAACACACACTCACTGACCCCAAACACACACTCACTGACCCCAAACACACACTCACTGACCCCAAACACACACTCACTGACCCCAAACACACACTCACTGACCCCAAACACACACTCACTGACCCCAAACACACACTCACTGACCCCAAACACACACTCACTGACCCCAAACACACACTCACTGACCCCAAACACACACTCACTGACCCCAAACACACACTCACTGACCCCAAACACACACTCACTGACCCCAAACACACACTCACTGACCCCAAACACACACTCACTGACCCCCCCACAGGGCACTGACCCCAAACGCACATTCACTGCCCGCAAACGCACACTCAGACCCCAAACGCGCACACTCTGACCCCAAACGCACACTCATTGACCCCAAACGCACACTCACTGACCACAAACGCACACTCACTGACCCCAAACGCACACTCACTGACCCCAAACGCACACTCACTGACCCCAAACACACACTCACTGACCCCCCGCACAGGGCACTGACCCCAGACACATTCACTGGTCCCCCACCACTGCCGCCAGCCCCACTCTTGTGTGGCACATTGACACTGCAGCTAGTGGCCTCCATGTATGAGGAGGGGGAATAAAGCCCGCCTGAACGCCCAGTCTCTCCCCCCCGCCTGAACGCCCGGTCTCCCCATAGCCTGACCCCCAGGCTCCTCTCCGCCTGAACGCCCAGTCTCCCCTCCGCCTGAACGCCCAGTCTCCCCCCCCCGCCTGAACGCCCGGTCTCCCCATAGCCTGACCCCCAGGCTCCTCTCCGCCTGAACGCCCAGTCTTCCCTCCGCCTGAACGCCCAGACTCCCCTCCGCCTGAACGCCCAGTCTCCCCTCCGCCTGAATGCCCAGTCTCCCCTCCGCCTGAACGCCCAGACTCCCCTCCGCCTGAACGCCCAGACTCCCCTCCGCCTGAACGCCCAGTCTCCCCTCCGCCTGAACGCCCAGTCTCCCCTCCGCCTGAACGCCCAGTCTCCCCTCCGCCTGAACGCCCAGACTCCCCTCCGCCTGAACGCCCAGTCTCCCCTCCGCCTGAACGCCCAGACTCCCCTCCGCCTGAACGCCCAGACTCCCCTCCGCCTGAACGCCCAGACTCCCCTCCGCCTGAACGCCCAGTCTCCCCTCCGCCTGAACGCCCAGACTCCCCTCCGCCTGAACGCCCAGACTCCCCTCCGCCTGAACGCACAGACTCCCCTCCGCCTGAACGCCCAGTCTCCCCTCCGCCTGAACGCCCAGACTCCCCTCCGCCTGAACGCCCAGTCTCCCCTCCGCCTGAACGCCCAGTCTCCCCTCCGCCTGAACGCCCAGACTCCCCTCCGCCTGAACGCCCAGTTTTCCCTCCGCCTGAACGCCCAGTCTCCCCTCCGCCTGAACGCCCAGTTTTCCCTCCGCCTGAACGCCCAGACTCCCCTCCGCCTGAACGCCCAGTCTCCCCTCCGCCTGAACGCCCAGACTCCCCTCCGCCTGAACGCCCAGACTCCCCTCCGCCTGAACGCACAGACTCCCCTCCGCCTGAACGCCCAGTCTCCCCTCCGCCTGAACGCCCAGACTCCCCTCCGCCTGAACGCCCAGTCTCCCCTCCGCCTGAACGCCCAGTCTCCCCTCCGCCTGAACGCCCGGTCTCCCCTCCGCCTGAACGCCCAGTTTTCCCTCCGCCTGAACGCCCAGTCTCCCCTCCGCCTGAACGCCCAGTCTCCCCTCCGCCTGAACGCCCAGTCTCCCCTCCGCCTGAACGCCCGGTCTCCCCTCCGCCTGAACGCCCAGTTTTCCCTCCGCCTGAACGCCCAGTCTCCCCTCCGCCTGAACGCCCAGTCTCCCCTCCGCCCGGCTTCTCAGTTCTGGTTTATTTTAAAGTACGAGTCCAAAGTGCGCTCAGTGCTGACCCGGGGCCGCTTACCCCCAGGTACCAACTGTCTCACTGCCTTTTTCTTTAGGCATCCAGTGGAGCTGACAGCAGCCTGCGGGCTGGCAGTGGGTATCGGGCCGGCAGGGGGTATCGGGCCGGCAGGGGGTATCGGGCTGGCAGTGGGTATCGGGCCGGCAGTGGGTATCGGGCCGGCAGTGGGTATCGGGCCGGCAGGGGGTATCGGGCCGGCAGGGGGTATCGGGCCGGCAGGGGGTATCGGGCCGGCAGGGGGTATCGGGCAGGCAGTGGGTATCGGGCCGGCAGTGGGTATCGGGCCGGCAGGGGGTATCGGGCCGGCAGGGGGTATCGGGCCGGCAGGGGGTATCGGGCCGGCAGGGGGTATCGGGCAGGCAGTGGGTATCGGGCCGGCAGGGGGTATCGGGCCGGCAGGGGGTATCGGGCCGGCAGGGGGTATCGGGCAGGCAGTGGGTATCGGGCCGGCAGGGGGTATCGGGCCGGCAGGGGGTATCGGGCCGGCAGGGGGTATCGGGCCGGCAGGGGGTATCGGGCAGGCAGTGGGTATCGGGCCGGCAGGGGGTATCGGGCCGGCAGGGGGTATCGGGCCGGCAGGGGGTATCGGGCAGGCAGTGGGTATCGGGCCGGCAGGGGGTATCGGGCCGGCAGGGGGTATCGGGCCGGCAGGGGGTATCGGGCCGGCAGGGGGTGAGGGGGGTGCAGAGAGGGACTTCTGCAGGTCAAGAGCAAAATGGAAATCGTCGTGCTCAAGCATCTCCCAGGGAGCCTTGTGCTCACCACACTTCACACACCGTAGCAGTAACTCTGGAGAGAGGGCCGCAGAGGATGGCCAAGGCTGGGGAAGAGACT
This sequence comes from Cetorhinus maximus, assembly GCF_964194155.1. Lineage (NCBI taxonomy): Eukaryota > Metazoa > Chordata > Chondrichthyes > Lamniformes > Cetorhinidae > Cetorhinus > Cetorhinus maximus. Next base: position 215,885 of record NW_027596307.1, read on the forward strand.
GGGGTTCCTCAAGGTGGGACCCGGGGGTCTCTGGGAAGTGGACTCGGTGAGACTCTGCGAGGTGGGACCCGGGGGTCTCTGGGAAGTGGACTCGGTGAGACTCCGTGAGGGGGGATCCGGGGGTCTCTGGGAAGTGGACTCGGTGAGACTCTGCGAGGGGGGATCCGGGGGTCTCTGGGAAGTGGACTTGGTGAGACTCCGCAAGGGGGGATCCAACGAGGGCTTTGCTCTTGAAGAATGATGGTCTCGTTGGGAAACTTTGTTCAGTTGTCTCTTGGCCTCTGAGTGAGGACAACCCAGTCACAGGGGTCGTTGTGGCTTCAGGACTCGAGCTGACTCTCTGGAAGTACGAAGCAATAGTTCCTGCTCTAGGCTTCCTGTGCCCTGCACTGCCCTGTGCCACCTTCCCTGAGGGAGCTTCCTCCTCCCCGGACCCTCTCTCCGCCCGGGATGGAGAGCTGGGACTGGCTGCCTGTCGGGATCTTCCATCATCGCTGAGGAACTGACTGATGCTGTTTGCTGAAGTTGGGAAGGGTTCGGAGAATTTACTGGTGGACAGGCAGAGGCCGGTGATGGCCGGGAACCTGAGTGAGAAAGAGTCCAGGAATCAAAACCAGTCATTAATATCTCCAACTCCCTCATCCCAACGCCCCATGTACACTCTCCCCTATCACTGACTCTACCCACCCATTTAATCCCCTCCCACAGCCCCATGTACACTCTCCCCCTATCACTGACTCTACCCACCCATTTAATCCCCTCCCACAGCCCCATGTACACTCTCCCCCTATCACTGACTCTACCCACCCATTTAATCCCCTCCCACAGCCCCATGTACACTCTCCCCCTATCACTGACTCTACCCACCCATTTAATCCCCTCCCACAGCCCCATGTACACTCTCCCCCTATCACTGACTCTACCCACCCATTTAATCCCCTCCCACAGCCCCATGTACACTCTCCCCTATCACTGACTCTACCCACCCATTTAATCCCCTCCCACAGCCCCATGTACACTCTCCCCCTATCACTGACTCTACCCACCCATTTAATCCCCTCCCACAGCCCCATATACACTCTCCCCTATCACTGACTCTACCCACCCATTTAATCCCCTCCCACAGCCCCATATACACTCTCCCCCTATCACTGACTCTACCCACCAATTTAATCCCCTCCCACACCCCCATGTACACTCTCCCCTATCACTGACTCTACCCACCCATTTAATCCCCTCCCACAGCCCCATATACACTCTCCCCCTATCACTGACTCTACCCACCCATTTAATCCCCTCCCACAGCCCCATATACACTCTCCCCCTATCACTGACTCTACCCACCCATTTAATCCCCTCCCACAGCCCCATGTACACTCTCCCCTATCACTGACTCTACCCACCCATTTAATCCCCTCCCACAGCCCCATGTACACTCTCCCCTATCACTGACTCTACCCACCCATTTAATCCCCTCCCACATCCCCATGTACACTCTCCCCCTATCACTGACTCTACCCACCCATTTAATCCCCTCCCACAGCCCCATGTACACTCTCCCCTATCACTGACTCTACCCACCCATTTAATCCCCTCCCACAGCCCCATGTACACTCTCCCCTATCGCTGACTCTACCCACCCATTTAATCCCCTCCCACAGCCCCATGTACACTCTCCCCTATCACTGACTCTACCCACCCATTTAATCCCCTCCCACATCCCAATGTACACTCTACCCTATCACTGACTCTACCCACCCATTTAATCCCCTCCCACAGCCCCATGTACACTCTCCCCTATCACTGACTCTACCCACACATTTAATCCCCTCCCACAGCCCCATGTACACTCTCCCCTATCACTGACTCTACCCATCCATTTAATCCCCTCCCACAGCCCCATGTACACTCTCCCCCTAACACTGACTCTACCCACCCATTTAATCCCCTCCCACATCCCCATGTACACTCTCCCCTATCACTGACTCTACCCACCCATTTAATCCCCTCCCACAGCCCCATGTACACTCTCCCCTATCACTGGCTCTACCCACCCATTTAATCCCCTCCCACATCCCCATGTACACTCTCCCCTATCACTGACTCTACCCACCCATTTAATCCCCTCCCACATCCCCATGTACACTCTACCCCTATCACTGACTCTGCCCACCCATTTAATTCCCTCCCACATCCCCATGTACACTCTCCCCTATCACTGACTCTACCCACCCATTTAATCCCCTCCCACAGCCCCATGTACACTCTCCCCTATCACTGACTCTACCCACCCATTTAATCCCCTCCCACAGCCCCATATACACTCTCCCCCTATCACTGACTCTACCCACCCATTTAATCCCCTCCCACAGCCCCATATACACTCTCCCCCTATCACTGACTCTACCCACCAATTTAATCCCCTCCCACACCCCCATGTACACTCTCCCCTATCACTGACTCTACCCACCCATTTAATCCCCTCCCACAGCCCCATATACACTCTCCCCCTATCACTGACTCTACCCACCCATTTAATCCCCTCCCACAGCCCCATATACACTCTCCCCCTATCACTGACTCTACCCACCCATTTAATCCCCTCCCACAGCCCCATGTACACTCTCCCCTATCACTGACTCTACCCACCCATTTAATCCCCTCCCACAGCCCCATGTACACTCTCCCCTATCACTGACTCTACCCACCCATTTAATCCCCTCCCACAGCCCCATATACACTCTCCCCCTATCACTGACTCTACCCACCCATTTAATCCCCTCCCACAGCCCCATATATACTCTCCCCCTATCACTGACTCTACCCACCCATTTAACCCCCTCCCACACCCCCATGTACACTCTCCCCTATCACTGACTCTACCCACCCATTTAATCCCCTCCCACAGCCCATGTACACTCTCCCCTATCACTGACTCTACCCACCCATTTAATCCCCTCCCACAGCCCATATACACTCTCCCCCTATCACTGACTCTACCCACCCATTTAATCCCCTCCCACAGCCCCATATATACTCTCCCCCTATCACTGACTCTACCCACCCATTTAATCCCCTCCCACAGCCCCATATACACTCTCCCCTATCACTGACTCTACCCACCCATTTAATCCCCTCCCACAGCCCCATGTACACTCTCCCCTATCACTGACTCTACCCACCCATTTAATCCCCTCCCACAGCCCCATGTACACTCTCCCCCTATCACTGACTCTACCCACCCATTTAATCCCCTCCCACAGCCCCATGTACACTCTCCCCCTATCACTGACTCTACCCACCCATTTAATCCCCTCCCACAGCCCCATATACACTCTCCCCCTATCACTGACTCTACCCACCCATTTAATCCCCTCCCACAGCCCCATATACACTCTCCCCCTATCACTGACTCTACCCACCCATTTAATCCCCTCCCACAGCCCCATATATACTCTCCCCCTATCACTGACTCTACCCACCCATTTAATCCCCTCCCACACCCCCATGTACACTCTCCCCTATCACTGACTCTACCCACCCATTTAATCCCCTCCCACAGCCCCATGTACACTCTCCCCTATCACTGACTCTACCCACCCATTTAATCCCCTCCCACAGCCCCATGTACACTCTCCCCTATCGCTGACTCTACCCACCCATTTAATCCCCTCCCACAGCCCCATGTACACTCTCCCCTATCACTGACTCTACCCACCCATTTAATCCCCTCCCACATCCCCATGTACACTCTCCCCCTATCACTGACTCTACCCACCCATTTAATCCCCTCCCACAGCCCCATGTACACTCTCCCCTATCACTGACTCTACCCACCCATTTAATCCCCTCCCACAGCCCCATGTACACTCTCCCCTATCGCTGACTCTACCCACCCATTTAATCCCCTCCCACAGCCCCATGTACACTCTCCCCTATCACTGACTCTACCCACCCATTTAATCCCCTCCCACATCCCAATGTACACTCTACCCTATCACTGACTCTACCCACCCATTTAATCCCCTCCCACATCCCCATGTACACTCTCCCCCTATCACTGACTCTACCCATCCATTTAATCCCCTCCCACAGCCCCATGTACACTCTCCCCCTATCACTGACTCTACCCACCCATTTAATCCCCTCCCACATCCCCATGTACACTCTCCCCCTATCACTGACTCTACCCACCCATTTAATCCCCTCCCACAGCCCCATGTACACTCTCCCCCTATCACTGACTCTACCCATCCATTTAATCCCCTCCCACAGCCCCATGTACACTCTCCCCCTATCGCTGACTCTACCCACCCATTTAATCCCCTCCCACAGCCCCTGAGATCCACATTCCCATCCCTTTCTAGATGAAACACTGATCTACAGGTCAGACTAAACACAGACTGAGTTATCACTTTGTTGAACTCCCTCATTCAGTCCCAAACATCCTCCTGGAGTCTCTGATGGCCATTGTAATTCTGTACCCCATTCCCAGTCCAACTTGCTGCCCTCCTCCTGCTCTCCGACGTTACATTCATGGGATGAGCGTCGCTGGTGAGGCCAAATGTGTTGCCCATCCCTAACAGTGCCGGAGAGGTAGCAGATCCCCCAGGATCGTATTGGATGTTGAAGCAGGATTGAGGGGCCAAATGATCTCCCCCTGCTCCCATTTCCTATGTCCTATGTCCTATGCTCACTTGCTGTTAGGATGGGGCTAAATCACACTAAGCAGTGAACCTGGACTTAATTAATGTTTTCCATCACTCTATTAATTGCTGGCTTGACCAACTAGGATATTTCCCTCCGTCACAAGAAAGCCACTGTGATCGAACACTGCTCCTCAGGGTCAGCGAGTGTGGAGCACAGCCAAGTTCAACAGGACAAGCACAGATCCTCTGAGGGTTGTTACAGGGACAAGTGATAAATCACATCACAACTCCCTCACTCCCCACAAAGCCTGTCATTCACTCCCTCACTCCCCACACCGCCTGTCACTCACTCCCTGCAGTTCCTCAGGGTAGTGACCTCGGCCCAACCATCTTCAGCTGCTTCATCAATGACCTTCCTTCCATCATAAGGTCAGAAGTGGGGATGTTCGCTGATGATGCACAATGTTCAGCACCATTTGGAACTCCTCAGATACTGAAGCAGTCCATGTCCAAATGCAGCAAGACCTGGACAATATCCAGGCTTGGGCTGACAAGTGCCAAGTAACATTCACGCCACACAAGTGTCAGGCAATGACCATCTCCAACAAGAGAGAATCTAACCATCGCCCCTTGACATTCAATGGCATTACCATCACTGAATCCCCCACTATCAACATCCTGGGGGTTACCATTGACCAGAAACTGAACTGGACTAGCCATGTAAATACTGTGGCTACAAGAGCAGGTCAGAGGCTAATAACTCACCTCCTGACCCCCCAAAGCCTGTCCACCATCTACAAGGCACAAGTCAGGAGTGTGATGGAATACTCCCCACTTGCCTGGATGAGTGCAGCTCCCACAACACTCAAGAAGCTTAACACCATCCAGGACAAAGCAGCCGCTTGATTGGCACCCCATCCACAAACATTCACTCCCTCCATCATTGACACACAGTAGCAGCAGTGTGTGTACCATCAACAAGATGCAGTGCAGGAATTCACCAAGCCTCCTTTGACAGCACCTTCCAAACCTATGACTACTACCATCTAGAAGGACAAGGGCAGCAGATAGATGGGAACACCACAACCTGGAAGTTCCCCTCCAAGTCACTCACCATCCTGACTTGGAAATATATCACCGTTCCTTCACTGTCACTGGGTCAAAATCCTGGGACTCCCTCCCTAACAGCACTGTGGGTGTACCTACACCACATGGACTGCAGCGGTTCAAGAAGGCAGCTCACCACCACCTTCTCAAGGGCAGCTAGGGATGGGCAATAAATGCTGGCCCGGCCAACGAAGCCCACATCCCGTGAATGAATAATAACAAAAAAATGCCTGTCACTCACTCCCCACACCGCCGGTCACTCACTCACTCCCCACACCGCCGGTCACTCACTCACTCCCCACACCGCCGGTCACTCACTCACTCCCCACACCGCCGGTCCCTCACTCACTCCCCACACCGCCGGTCCCTCACTCACTCCCCACACCGCCGGTCTCTCACTCACTCCCCACACCGCCGGTCCCTCACTCACTCCCCACACCGCCGGTCCCTCACTCACTCCCCACACCGCCGGTCTCTCACTCGCTCCCCACACCGCCGGTCCCTCACTCACTCCCCACACCGCCGGTCCCTCACTCACTCCCCACACCGCCGGTCACTCACTCACTCCCCACACCGCCGGTCCCTCACTCACTCCCCACACCGCCGGTCACTCACTCACTCCCCACACCGCCGGTCCCTCACTCACTCCCCACACCGCCGGTCCCTCACTCACTCCCCACACCGCCGGTCCCTCACTCACTCCCCACACCGCCGGTCCCTCACTCACTCCCCACACCGCCGGTCACTCACTCACTCCCCACACCGCCGGTCACTCACTCACTCCCCACACCGCCGGTCCCTCACTCACTCCCCACACCGCCGGTCCCTCACTCACTCCCCACACCGCCGGTCCCTCACTCACTCCCCACACCGCCGGTCCCTCACTCACTCCCCACACCGCCGGTCACTCACTCACTCCCCACACCGCCGGTCACTCACTCACTCCCCACACCGCCGGTCACTCACTCACTCCCCACACCGCCGGTCCCTCACTCACTCCCCACACCGCCGGTCACTCACTCACTCCCCATACCGCCGGTCTCTCAGTCACTCCCCACACCGCCGGTCACTCACTCGCTCCCCACACCGCCGGTCACTCACTCACTCCCCACACCGCCGGTCACTCACTCACTCCCCACACCGCCGGTCCCTCACTCACTCCCCACACCGCCGGTCACTCACTCACTCCCCACACCGCCGGTCACTCACTCACTCCCCACACCGCCGGTCACTCACTCACTCCCCACACCGCCGGTCACTCACTCACTCCCCACACCGCCGGTCCCTCACTCGCTCCCCACACCGCCGGTCCCTCACTCACTCCCCACACCGCCGGTCACTCACTCACTCCCCACACCGCCGGTCTCTCACTCACTCCCCACACCGCCGGTCCCTCACTCACTCCCCACACCGCCGGTCCCTCACTCGCTCCCCACACCGCCGGTCTCTCACTCGCTCCCCACACCGCCGGTCACTCACTCACTCCCCATACCGCCGGTCACTCAGTCACTCCCCACACCGCCGGTCCCTCACTCACTCCCCACACCGCCGGTCCCTCACTCACTCCCCACACCGCCGGTCACTCACTCACTCCCCACACCGCCGGTCACTCACTCACTCCCCACACCGCCGGTCTCTCACTCACTCCCCACACCGCCGGTCCCTCACTCACTCCCCACACCGCCGGTCCCTCACTCACTCCCCACACCGCCGGTCCCTCACTCACTCCCCACACCACCGGTCACTCACTCACTCCCCACACCGCCGGTCACTCACTCACTCCCCACACCGCCGGTCACTCACTCACTCCCCACACCGCCGGTCCCTCACTCACTCCCCACACCGCCGGTCACTCACTCACTCCCCACACCGCCGGTCACTCAGTCACTCCCCACACCGCCGGTCACTCAGTCACTCCCCACACCGCCGGTCACTCACTCACTCCCCACACCGCCGGTCACTCAGTCACTCCCCACACCGCCGGTCACTCACTCACTCCCCACACCGCCGGTCACTCAGTCACTCCCCACACCGCCGGTCACTCACTCGCTCCCCACACCGCCGGTCACTCACTCACTCCCCACACCGCCGGTCCCTCACTCGCTCCCCACACCGCCGGTCACTCACTCACTCCCCACACCGCCGGTCACTCACCATGCTGCCTGGTGACTTGCTGCCCTGTTAAATCCTTTGATCAACGATAAGGCATCCTTTGCAATCCTCTGAGCTTGATACTGCGACAGGGCACAGCACCGTGAGAAACTGGTGCTTTTCCCGGTTCCCTCCAACCGCACTACCACCGACAGCAGTTTCCCCACACGCTGGTTCTACAGGGGATACAAGAAACTCCATCATCAATCCACCTGAGCTCGCACAGGGATCCCGCACTCGCTCACCCGATCCCATGGGGGTCCCGCGTTCGCTCACCTGATCCCACGGGGGTCCCGCGCTCGCTCACCGGATCCCACGGGGGTCCCGCACTCGCTCACCCGATCCCACGGGGATCCTGCGCTCGCTTACCCGATCCCACGGGGGTCCCGCGCTCGCTCACCCGATCCCACGGGGGTCCCGCGCTCGCTCACCCGATCCCACGGGGGTCCCGCGCTCGCTCACCCGATCCCACGGGGGTCCCGCGCTCGCTCACCCGATCCCACGGGGGTCCCGCGCTCGCTCACCCTATCCCACGGGGGTCCCGCGCTCGCTCACCCGATCCCACGGGGGTCCCGCGCTCGCTCACCCGATCCCACGGGGGTCCCGCGCTCGCTCACCCGATCCCACGGGGGTCCCGCGCTCGCTCACCCGATCCCACGGGGGTCCCGCGCTCGCTCACCCGATCCCACGGGGGTCCCGCGCTCGCTCACCCGATCCCACGGGGGTCCCGCGCTCGCTCACCCGATCCCACAGGGGTCCCGCGCTCGCTCACCCGATCCCACCGGGGTCCCGCACTCGCTCACCCGATCCCACGGGGGTCCCGCACTCGCTCACCCGATCCCACGGGGGTCCCGCACTCGCTCACCCGATCCCACGGGGGTCCCGCACTCGCTCACCCGATCCCACCGGGGTCCCGCACTCGCTCACCCGATCCCACGGGGGTCCCGGACTCTCTCACCCGATCGATCCCAAGGGGATCCCATGCTCACTCACCCGATCCCAGGGTGATCCCACACTCACTCGCCCAGTCCCAAGGGGATCCCACACTCTCTCGCCCGGTCCTAAGGGGATCCCACACTCACTCAGCCGATCCCAAACAGTGATTCCACACTTGCTGACCTGATCCTGCAGTGATCTCTCATCTGATGCCACAGTGAACTCACACTCGCTCAAGTGATCCTGCAGTGATCCCACTCTCGCTCACCTGATCCCGTAGTGATCAAATATCGTGATCCCTCGCCCAGGCTCACAATCGATCGCAGTGATCCCACACCTGATCCCGTATATCGATCTCACGCTCAGTCTCCCATTCCCATGCAACGATCCCACACTTGGTCACCCGATCTCTCAGCGATCCCACACAACGATCCCTCACGCAGTCTATTGCTCCCACACCCTGACCCCACACAAGGGCACCCGATCCCACACAGTGATCCCACACCATGAACCCCCTCACCCAGTCTCATAATCCATTGCAGTGATCTCACACTTGGTCACCTGATCCCACACAGTGATCCCACGTGTTCACCCGATCCCACACAGTGATCCCACACTCATTCACCCAATCCCACACTCGCTCAGCCAATCCCGCAAAGTGATCCCACATGCGGTTACGTGGTCCAGTCCAGGGGTGCCACAGTTGGGCACCCGATCCCACACAGTGATGCCGTGTCATGTCTGTCGAGTATTTCCTGTGTGAACTCAAGTGCCATTGTTCATAGCTGAGTCCAGACCTTGAGGGTTAGCAGAGAAGTCAACCACTCTGGATATTAAACACATGCACAGAGATGCAGACACGTGCAGAGGTCAGGCACGTGGACTGGGGACAGAATTTGGGGTCTGCTGTGCTGTGTGTCTTATGTGGGTAGCACTCTCGTCTCTGAGGCAGAGGTTAATGTGCTCAAGCCCCACTCCAGACACATGACAACAAAATGCAGGCTGACACTCAATGTGCAGTACCGAAGGAGCACTACATTGTCGGAGGGACAGGAGTGAGGGAGTGCGGCACTGTCAGAGGGAGAATACTGAGGGAGTGCTGCACTGTCAGAGGGTCAGTACTGAGGGAGTGCGGCACTGTCAGAGGGTCAGTACTGAGGGAGTGCTGCACTGTCAGAGGGAGAATACTGAGGGAGTGCTGCACTGTCAGAGGGTCAGTACTGAGGGAGTGCGGCACTGTCAGAGGGTCAGTACTGAGGGAGTGCTGCACTGTCAGAGGTTCAGTACTGAGGGAGTGCTGCACTGTCAGAGGTTCAGTACTGAGGGAGTGCTGCACTGTCAGAGGGTCAGCAGTGAGGGAGTGCTGCACTGTCAGAGGGTCAGCATTGAGGGAGTGCTGCACTGTCAGAGGGAGAATACTGAGGGAGTGCTGCACTGTCAGAGGGTCAGCATTGAGGGAGTGCTGCACTGTCAGAGGGAGAATACTGAGGGAGTGCTACACTGTCAGAGGGAGAATACTGAGGGAGTGCTACACTGTCAGAGGGAGAATACTGAGGGAGTGCTACACTGTCAGAGGGACAGTACTGAGGGAGTGCTGCACTGTCGGAGGGTCAGTACTGAGGGAGTGCTGCACTGTCAGAGGGTCAGTACTGAGGGAGTGCTGCACTGTCAGAGGGTCAGTACTGAGGGAGTGCTGCACTGTCAGAGGGTCAGTACTGAGGGAGTGCGGCACTGTCAGAGGGTCAGCATTGAGGGAGTGCTGCACTGTCAGAGGGAGAATACTGAGGGAGTGCTGCACTGTCAGAGGGAGAATACTGAGGGAGTGCTGCACTGTCAGAGGGTCAGTACTGAGGGAGTGCTGCACTGTCGGAGGGTCAGTACTGAGGGAGTGCTGCACTGTCAGAGGGTCAGTACTGAGGGAGTGCTGCACTGTCAGAGGGTCAATACTGAGGGAGTGCGGCACTGTCAGAGGGAGAATACTGAGAGAGTGCTGCACTGTCGGAGGGTCAGCATTGAGGGAGTGCTGCACTGTCAGAGGGGCAGTACTGAAGGAGCGCTGCACTGTCAGAGGGAGAATACTGAGGGAGTGCTGCACTGTCAGGGGGAGAATACTGAGGGAGTGCTGCACTGTCAGAGGGTCAGTACTGAGGGAGTGCTGCACTGTCAGAGGGTCAGTACTGAGGGAGTGCTGCACTGTCAGATGGTCAATACTGAGGGAGTGCTGCACTGTCAGAGGGTCAATACCGAGGGAGTGCTGCACTGTCAGAGGGTCAATACCGAGGGAGTGCTGCACTGTCAGAGGGTCAATACCAAGGGAGTGCTGCACTGTCAGAGGGTCAGTACTGAGGGAGGATACTGAGGGAGGATACTGAGGGAGGATACTGAGGGAGGATACTGAGGGAGTGCTGCACTGTCAGAGGGTCAGTACTGAGCAGGTGTGACACTGTCAGAGGGTCAGTACTGAGGGAGGATACTGAGGGAGTGCTGCACTGTTGGAGGTGCAATATTTCGGATGAGATATTAAATTGAGATCCTGCTCTCTCAGGTGGATGTGAAGATTCCACAACCAGTATTTCAAATAAGGGTTGGGAAGGACACAAGTAAATTGTCCGGTGGTCCTGGGCTAATATCTACTCCTCAAGCAACAGCTGGAAACATGTGATCTGGTCTATCCCCAACTCCTGTTTGTGGGATCTTGCTGTGCAGAGGTTGGCTGCCATGTGTTTTATACAAAAGAGGAAGTTCACCTGCTCCCTGTCCTTGTTCAGTCTCTCCTCCAGTTCAGTGGCGAGCTGCAGCAGCCAGTGCTTCACCTGGAGAAGAGAAATCCGAGAGGTGACGGCACAATATCCCACAGCATTCCCCAAACCGGGATACCCTCACCCACTGGGGGAAATATCCCACAGCATTCCCCAAACCCGGATACCCTCACCGACTGGGGGAAATATCCCACAGCATTCCCCAAACCCGGATACCCTCACCGACAGGGGGAAATATCCCACAGCATTCCCCAAACCCGGATACCCTCACCGACTGGGGGAAATATCCCACAGCATTCCCTCACCGACCGGGGGAATATCCCACAGCATTCCCTCACCGACCGGGGGAAATATCCCACAGCATTCCCCAAACCCGGATACCCTCACCGACTGGGGGAAATATCCCACAGCATTCCCCAAACCCGGATACCCTCACCCACTGGGGGAAATATCCCACAGCATTCCCCAAACCTGCATACCCGCACCGACTGGGGGAAATATCCCACAGCATTCCCAAACCCGGATACCCTCACCGACTGGGGGAAATATCCCACAGCATTCCCCAAACCCGGATACCCTCACCGACTGGGGGAAATATCCCACAGCTCTCCCCAAACCCGGATACCCTCACCGACTGGGGGAAATATCCCACAGCATTCCCCAAATCCGGATACCCTCACCGACTGGGGGAAATATCCCACAGCATTCCCCAAACCCGGATACCCTCACCGACTGGGGGAAATATCCCACAGCATTCCCCAAACCCGGATACCCTCACCGACTGGGGGGAGTATCCCACAGCTCTCCCCGTTCCCCAAACCCGGATACCCTCACCGACTGGGGGAAATATCCCACAGCATTCCCTCACCGACTGGGGGGAATATCCCACAGCATTCCCCAAACCCGGATACCCTCACCGACTGGGGGGAGTATCCCACAGCTCTCCCCAAATCGGATACCCTCACCGACTGGGGGAAATATCCCACAGCATTCCCTTACCGACTGGGGGGAATATCCCACAGCATTCCCTCACCGACTGGGGGGAATATCCCACAGCATTCCCTCACCGACTGGGGGGAATATCCCACAGCATTCCCTCACCGACTGGGGGGAATATCCCACAGCATTCCCTCACTGACCGGGGGAATATCCCACAGCATTCCCCAAACCCGGATACCCTCACCGACTGGGGGAAATATCCCACAGCTCTCCCCATTCCCCAAACCCGGATACCCTCACCGACTGGGGGAAATATCCCACAGCTCTCCCCAAACCCGGATACCCTCACCGACTGGGGGAATATCCCACCGCTCTCCACGTTCCCCAAACCCGGATACCCGAACCGACTGGGGGAATATCCCACAGCTCTCCCCGTTCCCCAAACCCGGATACCCTCACCGACTGGGGGAATATCCCACAGCTCTCCCCAAACCCGGATACCCTCACCGACTGGGGGAATATCCCACAGCTCTCCCCGTTCCCCAAACCCGGATACCCTCACCGACTGGCGGAATATCCCACAGCTCTCCCCGTTCCCCAAACCCGGATACCCTCACCGACTGGGGGAAATATCCCACAGCATTCCCCAAACCCGGATACCCTCACCGACTGGGGGAATATCCCACCGCTCTCCCCATTCCCCAAACCCGGATACCCTCACCGACTGGGGGAAATATCCCACAGCTCTCCCCGTTCCCCAAACCCGGATACCCTCACCGACTGGGGGAAATATCCCACAGCTCTCCCCAAACCCGGATACCCTCACCGACTGGGGGAAATATCCCACAGCATTCCCCAAACCCGGATACCCTCACCGACTGGGGGAAATATCCCACAGCTCTCCCCAAACCCGGATACACTCACCGACTGGGGGAAATATCCCACAGCATTCCCCAAACCCGGATGCCCTCACCGACTGGGGAAAATATCCCACACCATTCCCCAAACCCGGATACCCTCACCGACTGGGGGAAATATCCCACAGCATTCCCCAAACCCGGATACCCTCACCGACTGGGGGAAATATCCCACAGCATTCCCCAAACCCGGATACCCTCACCGACTGGGGGAAATATCCCACAGCATTCCCCAAACCCGGATACCCTCACCGACTGGGGGAAATATCCCACAGCATTCCCCAAACCCGGATACCCTCACCGACTGGGGGAAATATCCCACAGCATTCCCCAAACCCGGATACCCTCACCGACTGGGGGAAATATCCCACAGCATTCCCCAAACCCGGATACCCTCACCGACTGGGGGAAATATCCCACAGCATTCCCCAAACCCGGATACCCTCACCCACTGGGGGAAATATCCCACAGCATTCCCCAAACCCGGATACCCTCACCCACTGGGGGAAATATCCCACAGCATTCCCCAAACCCGGATACCCTCACCCACTGGGGGAAATATCCCACAGAATTCCCCAAACCCGGATACCCTCACCCACTGGGGGAAATATCCCACAGCATTCCCCAAACCCGGATACCCTCACCGACTGGGGGAAATATTACACAGCATTCCCCAAACCCGGATACCCTCACCGACTGGGGGAAATATCCCACAGCTCTCCCCAAACCCGGATACCCTCACCCACTGGGGGAAATATCCCACAGCTCTCCCCAAACCCGGATACCCTCACCCACTGGGGGAAATATCCCACAGCATTCCCCAAACCCGGATACCCTCACCGACTGGGGGAAATATCCCACAGCATTCCCCAAACCCGGATACCCTCACCGACTGGGGGAAATATCCCACAGCATTCCCCAAACCCGGATACCCTCACCGACTGGGGGAAATATCCCACAGCATTCCCCAAACCCGGATACCCTCACCGACTGGGGGAAATATCCCACAGCATTCCCCAAACCCGGATACCCTCACCGACTGGGGGAAATATCCCACAGCATTCCCCAAACCCGGATACCCTCACCCACTGGGGGAAATATCCCACAGCTCTCCCCAAACCCGGATACCCTCACCCACTGGGGGAAATATCCCACAGCATTCCCCAAACCCGGATACCCTCACCGACTGGGGGAAATATCCCACAGCTCCCCCCAAACCCGGATACCCTCACCGACTGGGGGAAATATCCCACAGCATTCCCCAAACCCGGATACCCTCACCCACTGGGGGAAATATCCCACAGCATTCCCCAAACCCGGATACCCTCACCGACTGGGGGAAATATCCCACAGCATTCCCCAAACCCGGATACCCTCACCGACTGGGGGAAATATCCCACAGCTCTCCCCAAACCCGGATACCCTCACCGACTGGGGGAAATATCCCACAGCTCTCCCCAAACCCGGATACCCTCACCCACTGGGGGAAATATCCCACAGCATTCCCCAAACCCGGATACCCTCACCGACTGGGGGAAATATCCCACAGCATTCCCCAAACCCGGATACCCTCACCCACTGGGGGAAATATCCCACAGCATTCCCCAAACCCGGATACCCTCACCCACTGGGGGAAATATCCCACAGCATTCCCCAAACCCGGATACCCTCACCGACTGGGGGAAATATCCCACAGCATTCCCCAAACCCGGATACCCTCACCGACTGGGGGAAATATCCCACAGCTCTCCCCAAACCCGGATACCCTCACCCACTGGGGGAAATATCCCACAGCTCTCCCCAAACCCGGATACCCTCACCCACTGGGGGAAATATCCCACAGCATTCCCCAAACCCGGATACCCTCACCGACTGGGGGAGATATCCCACAGCTCTCCCCAAACCCGGATACCCTCACCCACTGGGGGAAATATCCCACAGCTCCCCCCAAACCCGGATACCCTCACCCACTGGGGGAAATATCCCACAGCTCCCCCCAAACCCGGATACCCTCACCCACTGGGGGAAATATCCCACAGCATTCCCCAAACCCGGATACCCTCACCGACTGGGGGAAATATCCCACAGCATTCCCCAAACCCGGATACCCTCACCGACTGGGGGAAATATCCCACAGCATTCCCCAAACCCGGATACCCTCACCGACTGGGGGAAATATCCCACAGCTCTCCCCAAACCCGGATACCCTCACCGACTGGGGGAAATATCCCACAGCATTCCCCAAACCCGGATACCCTCACCGACTGGGGGAAATATCCACAGCATTCCCCAAACCCGGATACCCTCAACCCACTGGGGGAAATATCCCACAGCATTCCCCAAACCCGGATACCCTCACCCACTGGGGGAAATATCCCACAGCATTCCCCAAACCCGGATACCCTCACCGACTGGGGGAAATATCCCACAGCATTCCCCAAACCCGGATACCCTCACCGACTGGGGGAAATATCCCACAGCTCTCCCCAAACCCGGATACCCTCACCCACTGGGGGAAATATCCCACAGCTCTCCCCAAACCCGGATACCCTCACCCACTGGGGGAAATATCCCACAGCATTCCCCAAACCCGGATACCCTCACCGACTGGGGGAAATATCCCACAGCATTCCCCAAACCCGGATACCCTCACCCACTGGGGGAAATATCCCACAGCATTCCCCAAACCCGGATACCCTCACCGACTGGGGGAAATATCCCACAGCATTCCCCAAACCCGGATACCCTCACCCACTGGGGGAAATATCCCACAGCATTCCCCAAACCCGGATACCCTCACCCACTGGGGGAAATATCCCACAGCATTCCCCAAACCCGGATACCCTCACCGACTGGGGGAAATATCCCACAGCATTCCCCAAACCCGGATACCCTCACCGACTGGGGGAAATATCCCACAGCTCTCCCCAAACCCGGATACCCTCACCGACTGGGGGAAATATCCCACAGCTCTCCCCAAACCCGGATACCCTCACCCACTGGGGGAAATATCCCACAGCATTCCCCAAACCCGGATACCCTCACCGACTGGGGGAAATATCCCACAGCATTCCCCAAACCCGGATACCCTCACCCACTGGGGAAATATCCCACAGCATTCCCCAAACCCGGATACCCTCACCCACTGGGGGAAATATCCCACAGCATTCCCCAAACCCGGATACCCTCACCGACTGGGGGAAATATCCCACAGCATTCCCCAAACCCGGATACCCTCACCGACTGGGGGAAATATCCCACAGCTCTCCCCAAACCCGGATACCCTCACCCACTGGGGGAAATATCCCACAGCTCTCCCCAAACCCGGATACCCTCACCCACTGGGGGAAATATCCCACAGCATTCCCCAAACCCGGATACCCTCACCGACTGGGGGAGATATCCCACAGCTCTCCCCAAACCCGGATACCCTCACCCACTGGGGGAAATATCCCACAGCTCCCCCCAAACCCGGATACCCTCACCCACTGGGGGAAATATCCCACAGCTCCCCCCAAACCCGGATACCCTCACCCACTGGGGGAAATATCCCACAGCATTCCCCAAACCCGGATACCCTCACCGACTGGGGGAAATATCCCACAGCATTCCCCAAACCCGGATACCCTCACCGACTGGGGGAAATATCCCACAGCATTCCCCAAACCCGGATACCCTCACCGACTGGGGGAAATATCCCACAGCTCTCCCCAAACCCGGATACCCTCACCGACTGGGGGAAATATCCCACAGCATTCCCCAAACCCGGATACCCTCACCGACTGGGGGAAATATCCCACAGCATTCCCCAAACCCGGATACCCTCACCCACTGGGGGAAATATCCCACAGCTCTCCCCAAACCCGGATACCCTCACCGACTGGGGGAAATATCCCACAGCATTCCCCAAACCCGGATACCCTCACCGACTGGGGGAAATATCCCACAGCATTCCCCAAACCCGGATACCCTCACCGACTGGGGGAAATATCCCACAGCATTCCCCAAACCCGGATACCCTCACCCACTGGGGGAAATATCCCACAGCATTCCCCAAACCCGGATACCCTCACCGACTGGGGGAAATATCCCACAGCATTCCCCAAACCCGGATACCCTCACCCACTGGGGGAAATATCCCACAGCATTCCCCAAACCCGGATACCCTCACCCACTGGGGGAAATATCCCACAGCATTCCCCAAACCCGGATACCCTCACCGACTGGGGGAAATATCCCACAGCATTCCCCAAACCCGGATACCCTCACCGACTGGGGGAAATATCCCACAGCTCTCCCCAAACCCGGATACCCTCACCCACTGGGGGAAATATCCCACAGCTCTCCCCAAACCCGGATACCCTCACCCACTGGGGGAAATATCCCACAGCATTCCCCAAACCCGGATACCCTCACCGACTGGGGGAAATATCCCACAGCATTCCCCAAACCCGGATACCCTCACCGACTGGGGGAAATATCCCACAGCATTCCCCAAACCCGGATACCCTCACCGACTGGGGGAAATATCCCACAGCATTCCCCAAACCCGGATACCCTCACCCACTGGGGGAAATATCCCACAGCATTCCCTAAACCCGGATACCCTCACCGACTGGGGGAAATATCCCACAGCATTCCCCAAACCCGGATACCCTCACCGACTGGGGGAAATATCCCACAGCATTCCCCAAACCCGGATACCCTCACCGACTGGGGGAAATATCCCACAGCATTCCCCAAACCCGGATACCCTCACCCACTGGGGGAAATATCCCACAGCTCTCCCCAAACCCGGATACCCTCACCCACTGGGGGAAATATCCCACAGCATTCCCCAAACCCGGATACCCTCACCGACTGGGGGAAATATCCCACAGCATTCCCCAAACCCGGATACCCTCACCCACTGGGGGAAATATCCCACAGCTCTCCCCAAACCCGGATACCCTCACCCACTGGGGGAAATATCCCACAGCATTCCCCAAACCCGGATACCCTCACCCACTGGGGGAAATATCCCACAGCATTCCCCAAACCCGGATACCCTCACCGACTGGGGGAAATATCCCACAGCTCCCCCCGTTCCCCAAACACTCAGACCTGTGAACAATTACACACGCGCTCAAACACATGCCCCTCCCCGCCCTAACCCGCCCAATGCCTGCGCTCCCCTCTGGGGAAGAGAATTCCTCTGACTAATGCCCTGTGGAGAGGCAAAATTCCTCCTTATCTCCATCTTAAATGGGTGGTTCCCTTATTCTCAAACTGTTCCCCCAGTTCAGGATTTCCTCCCCCCTCACCGCCCCTTTCTAGCCTGGGCGTCTGACTCTCATACCTGCTCACAACTGTTCAGGGCCTCAGTACCGAGAAAGTTCTTGCTGGAGCCAATGGACTTGGGGAGCTGCCGAGCTCTGACAGGTTCAAACTCCACCCCACGGCACAGCTCAAACAGCCAACTCCTGAAATACACACAACCAGGGTCTCAAACACAGGTTAGGGACACAGGCCGGGGGTCGGGGAGGCCGGGGAGAGGGGGGTCAGGGAGGGGGTCGGGAAGGGGGTCGGGGAGTGGGTCCGGGAGGGGGAGGGGGTCAGGGAGGCCGGGGAGATGGGGCCGGGGAGAGGGGGTCGGGGAGAGGGGGTCGGGGAGTGGGTGGGGGAGGGGGTTGTGGAGGGGGGTCAGGGAGGGGGGTCAGGGAGGCCGGGGGGAGGGGGTTGGGAGGGGGGGTCGGGAGGGGGTCGGGGAGGGGGAGGGGGTCGGGGAGGGGGAGGGGGTCGGGGAGGGGGAGGGGGTCGGGGAGGGGGTCGGGAGGGGGAGGGGGTCGGGAGGGGGAGGGGGAGGGGGTCGGGGACGGGGAGCGGGTCGGGAGGGGGAGGGGGTCGGGAGGGGGAGGGGGTCGGGAGGGGGAGGGGGTCGGGAGGGGGAGGGGGTCGGGAGGGGGAGGGGGTTCGGGGAGGGGGTCGGGGAGGGGTGTCGGGGAGGGGTGTCGGGGAGGGGTGTCGGGAGGGGGAGGGGGTCGGGAGTGGGGTCAGGAGGGGGAGGGGGTCGGGGAGGGGGAGGGGGTCGGGAGGGGGAGGGGGTCGGGAGGGGGAGGGGGTCGGGAGGGGGAGGGGGTCGGGAGGGGGAGGGGGTCAGGAGGGGGAGGGGGTCGGTAGTGGGGTCGGGAGGGAGAGGTGGTCGGGGAGGGGGAGGGGGTCGGGAGGGGGAGGGGGGTTGGGGAGGGGGAGGGGGTCAGGAGGGGGAGGGGGTCGGTAGTGGGGTCGGGAGGGAGAGGTGGTCGGGGAGGGGGAGGGGGTCGGGAGGGGGAGGGGGGTTGGGGAGGGGTGCCAGGAAGGGGGAGGGGGTCGGGAGTGGGGTCAGGAGGGGGAGGGGGTCGGGGAGGGGGAGGGGGTCGGGAGGGGGAGGGGGGTTGGGGAGGGGTGTCGGGAAGGGGGAGGGGTTCGGGAGTGGGGTCAGGAGGGGGAGGGGGTCGGGGAGGGGGAGGGGGAGGGGGTCGGGAGGGGGAGGGGGTCAGGAGGGGGAGGGGGTCAGGAGGGGGAGGGGGTCGGTAGTGGGGTCGGGAGGGAGAGGTGGTCGGGGAGGGGGAGGGGGTCGGGAGGGGGAGGGGGTCGGGAGGGGGAGGGGTGTCGGGGAGGGGGGTCGGGGAGGGGGTCGGGGAGGGGGAGGGGGGTCGGGGAGGGGGAGGGGGTCGGGGAGGGATTCGGGGAGGGGGTCGGGGAGGGGGTCGGGGAGGGGGTCGGGGAGGGGGAGGGGAGGGGGTCGGGGAGGGGGAGGGGAGGGGGTCGGGGAGGGGGTCGGGGCGGGCGGTCGGGGAGGGCGGTCGGGGAGGGGGTCGGGGAGGGGGTCGGGGAGGGGGTCGGGGAGGGGGAGGGGAGGGGGAGGGGAGGGGGTCGGGGAGGGGGTCGGGGAGGGGGTCGGGGAGGGGGTCGGGGAGGGGGTCGGGGAGGGGGAGGGGAGGGGGTCGGGGAGGGGGAGGGGAGGGGGTCGGGGAGGGGGTCGGGGAGGGGGTCGGGGAGGGGGTCGGGGAGGGGGTCGGGGAGGGGGTCGGGGAGGGGGTCGGGGAGGGGGTCGGGGAGGGGGTCGGGGAGGGGGTCGGGGAGGGGGTCGGGGAGGGGGTCGGGGAGGGGGAGGGGGAGGGGAGGGATTCGGGGAGGGGGAGGGGAGGGGGTCGGGGAGGCCTTGGGGAGGGGGGTCGGGGAGGGGGTCGGGGAGGGGGTCGGGGAGGGGGAGGGGGAGGGGAGGGATTCGGGGAGGGGTAGGGGGTCGGGGAGGGGGAAGGGGGTCGGGGAGGGGGGTCGGGGAGGGGGTCGGGGAGGGGGTCGGGGAGGGGGTCGGGGAGGGGGTCGGGGAGGGGGAGGGGGAGGGGAGGGGGTCGGGGAGGGGGAGGGGAGGGGGTCGGGGAGGCCTTGGGGAGGGGGGTCGGGGAGGGGGTCAGGGTTCCATTTTTGGGGGGCGGGGTGGGGGAGGGGGAACAGTTGTCCATGGGTGGGGTGAGGGGGTCAGGGCTCCAGTGGGGGGAGGGGGGTGAGGGGATCAGGGCTCCGGTGGGGGGAGGGGGGGTGAGGGGGTCAGGGCTCCAGAGGGGGGAGGTGGGTGAGGGGGTCAGGGCTCCAGAGGGGGGAGGTGGGTGAGGGGGTCAGGGATGCGTTTTCCTTACCCGGTTCTCTCTCCGAACTCGGTCTGGAGCTGACGCTCTGGGAACTCTCGGAGTTGCCCCATGTACTTGATGTTGAGTTGCTGAGTGACAGATTCTCCCAGTTTCCCACCCAGATTGCGGCTGGAGCAACAAGAGAGGGAGAGGTCAGCAGGCGCAAGGTCCACTTGGCAGAATAGCTTTCAGGAGAGGAAGGCTTGGCATGCCAGGCTAGTGAAGCCAGGGGTCTGGGGACTCCACATCCTACCCTAAACCCCCCCCTCTCCGAGACTCAGGTCCATGAGATGAGGCAGTGATGCTCAATGGGAAGTTCAGCCACAGGGGCATCACACATCAGAGACACAATCTCGTTCTGGGCATTGTCCTGACTATAACTCACCAAAAACAAATTGTCTGTACCCTCGCCAGCCAGCAGCCCGGGAGGGAGTGGGGTGATAACTGGTACCTGAACCAATCCCCTCCCTCTCTCCGGTGCCTCTGCTCCCTGTGCAGTGTCACCCAGCTCGGGAGCACGGAGCTGGACTTGAGGAGGACTGAGTCTGCAGAGCTCAGCTGCCCATTCTCATGTCTAACATCCCCTGCCCCCCACACCATCCCCTCCCAGATCAGAGCCGTGGCACAGGCGGGCGGTGGGCATACATTTTACCGATGGGCAGCGTGTCGAAGAGTCGTGCCACAGAGCACATCGGCAGCAGCGTCTGACGGTTCGGCTTGTTCAACCCACAGCTCAGCTTCGCCAAGACCTACACACAGAAAGCAGAGAGTTAGAGAGCTGGTAACACTCAGACAAAACCAGAAACCAAGTTTCACAGATACCTGGGAGTGAGTTACAGACTGGAATCTAATCGAGGGGTTCGGGGTGGTTTATATATAGAATAACAGATACCCGGGAGTGAGTTACAGACTGGAAACTAATCGAGGGGTTCGGGGGGGTTTATATATAGAATAACAGATACCCGGGAGTGAGTTTCAGGCTGGAATCTAATCGAGGGGTTCAGGGTGGTTTATATATAGAATAACAGATACCCGGGAGTGAGTTACAGGCTGGAATCTAATCGAGGGGTTCAGAGGGTTTATATATAGAATAACAGATACCCGGGAGTGAGTTACAGACTGGAATCTAATCGAGGGGTTCGGGGTGGTTTATATATAGAATAACAGATACCCGGGAGTGAGTTACAGACTGGAATCTAATCGAGGGGTTCGGGGTGGTTTATATATAGAATAACAGATACCCGGGAGTGAGATACAGACTGGAATCTAATCGAGGGGTTCGGGGGGTTTATATATAGAATAACAGATACCCGGGAGTGAGTTACAGACTGGAATCTAATCGAGGGGTTCGGTGGGGTTTATATATAGAATAACAGATACCCGGGAGTGAGTTACAGACTGGAATCTAATCGAGGGGTTCGGGGTGGTTTATATTTAGAATAACAGATACCCGGGAGTGAGTTACAGACTGGAATCTAATCGAGGGGTTCGGGGTGGTTTATATTTAGAATAACAGATACCCGGGAGTGAGTTACAGGCTGGAATCTAATCGAGGGGTTCAGGGAGGTTTATATATAGAATAACAGATACCCGGGAGTGAGTTACAGACTGGAATCTAATCGTGGGGGTTTAGCCGGTCTAATCAGGGGTGGGCGGGTTCATCCTGGTGTCATTGGGGTTTACCTTGTTGTGTGATATACCAGCTGAACATCTGTATCCAGTCTCTGCCTCCACAGCTGCTCGCATCTCCTCCACTATCAGTGCTCCAGCTGTGAGCTGGAGATCAGGACTGTCCTGATCACAGTGACTGGGAAGGGAATCGAGCCATGCCTCAATCCCAGCTCTCCGCTGCTCTTCTGTAAGGACAGACATGGCCAGTTAACACTGAGTGGGTTTAGTGGGAATGGCTCACTTTGTGTTCCCCTAGGTACAAACCTCTCTGAGTGGCAGGGTCTCCGGATGGCTGAACGTGGTCGTGCCGGGGAAAACCTTCCACAAAGGTGGTTTTCAGGAGGCTGTGATCAACCCGCTGCCCTTCCATCTCCCTCACACGTTGCCGGGCCACAGCTGTCAGGTCCACGTAGGCCTCGTCGATGCTTGCACGTTCTATCACTGCAAACCGAGACATCACTGCAATCACCTGGACACTGGCCTCTCGGTACCTGCCCGTGGTGTGCACCCAGGGGACGGGGGAGGAATGCAGAATGGGAATAGGCTGTCAGTCAAAAATCAGCAACAACCTGCATTTATATAGCACCCTTCATGTAGTAAAACATCTCCAGGTGCCTCACAGGAGCAATTATCAAATAAAAGGACACTCCGCTACATCAGGAGATATTAGGGAAGATGGCTAAAAGCTTGGTGGAAGAGGTAGGTTTTAAAGAGCAGGGTGATGTGGAGGGGTTTAGGGAGGGAATTCAAGAGCAAAGGGCCCAGGGAACAGAAGGCAGAGTCACCAATGGAGGAGAGATTAAAACCAGGAATCCAAGGCGTGCAGATCTCTTAGAGCAGATGGAGGGGCGCCCAGAGGGGGAGGGGCGCCCAGAGGGGGAGGGGCGCCCAGAGGGGGAGGGGCGCCCAGAGGGGGAGGGGCACGGCCATGAAGGGACTTGGAAACAACGTTGTAAAATGGAGGCATTGCTGGACCAGGAGCTGGTGCATGAGAGCAAGCAGGAGGATGGTTGGGGAGCACAAGAAACAGGAGGAGTGGACCATTCAGCCCATCCAGCCTGCTCCACCATTTAATACCATCATGGCTGATCCTGGCTTCAACTCCATTTTCCTGCCCACTCCCTTTATTCCCTGAGACCAAAAATCTGTCTACCCCAGCCTTAAATATATTCAATAATGGAGCATCCACAACTCTCTGGGGTAGAGAATTCCAAAGATTCACAATCCTTTGAGTGAAGTAATTTCTCCTCATCTCAGTCCTAAATGATCGGCCCCTCATCCTGAGACTGCGCCCCCGTGTTTTAGATTCCCCGACCAGCAGAGACAATCTCTCAGTGTCCACCCTGTCAAACCCCTTCAGAATCTCGTAGGATTCAATGAGATCGACTCTCATTCCTCTAAACTCCAGAGAATACAAGCCCAATTCACTCAGCCTCCCATCATAGGACATCCCCCTCATCCCAGGGACCAATCTAGTGAACCCTCACTGTACCACCTCCAATGTAAGTATATCCTCCCTTAAATGTAGAGACCAAAACTGCACACAGTACTCCAGATGTGGTCTCACCAAAGCCCTGCACAACTGGAGCAAGATTTCTTTATTCTTGTACTCCAATCCCCTTGCAATAAAGGCCAACACACCATTTGCCTTCCTAATTGCTTGTTACACCTGCCTGCTAACTCTCTGCGGTCCTTGTACAAGCACACCCAAGTCTCTTTGAACATCAACACTTACAAGTTTCGCACCTTTTAAAAAGGAACCTGCTTTTCTGTTACTTGTGACCAATAACTTCACACTTCCCTCCATTACACTCCATCTGAAACCTTGTTACCCACTCACTTACCCTGTCTATATCTCTTTGCAGCCTCTCTGTGTCCTCCCCACAGCTTACCTTCCCACCTAGCTTGGTATCACCAGCAAACGTAGATACATTACTCTCTGTCTCTTCACCTAAGTCATTAATATAGATTGTAAATAGCTGGGGCCCCAGCACTGATCCTTGTGACACTCCACGACTCACTGCCTGACAGCTTGAAAGAGCCCTGTTTATGCCCACTCTCTGCTTTCTATCCATTAACTAACCCTCCACCCACATTAAAATATTACCCCCAGCTGCATGACCCACTTATCTTGCCTTTTAACCTTTTGTGTGGCACCTAAGTACACTACATCTACTGGTTCCCCTTTATCTACCCTACCAGTTACATCCTCAAAAAAACTCTAATAAATTTGTCAAACAGGACTTCCCCTTAGTAAAACTATTTTGACTTGTTCTAATCATACTCTGCTTTCCTAGGTGCATTGAGACTTGCTTAATTACAGGTTCCAACATTTTGCCAAATGGTAGGCTAACTGGCCTTTAGTTCAGTGTGTTCTCTCTCCCTTCTTTCTTGAAAAGTGGTATAAATATTTGCCAACTTCCAATTTAATGGGACCACTCTGAATCTAAGGAACTTTGGAAAATCATAGCTAGCACATCCACTATTGCTGCAGCTATCTCCTTTAGAGCCCTCGGGTGTAGGCCATCAGGTCCTGGGGATTAGTCATGACGAAATCCACAGTTGGCGAGCTGTTATCTGGGCTCACTGTGATTTCAAAGCCTTTTTGAGGCAGACCCTAACTGAGAAACAAACTAAAAGCTTCAGTTTCTGGGGAAGGTGGGGTGTAAGCCTGCAGCCCTGACTGCAACATCAGGCTTCTGGGAAGTCAGGCCTATGATCTTAGGTTGCTAGGGAAGTGAAAGCTAATTGGGAAAAGCTCCAGTCTGTCAGACACGGGATTTCAGCAGGAGGTCAGGGCAGTGTGGCCACACCGAGGGGCTGTGCAGCTGAGGTGACCAACTCAAGACTGGCTTTGGCACTGGCGATAGGGAAATGAAGTTTTTACCAGATCTGGCCACACCATGTGTCGGGGTGCAGTTGAGTGGACAGATGAAGGTGACTCCAGGGAATCTATACCATCTGGACTTCCTGAAACATGAAGATTTTTTCTCCTTTTTTCAGTTAGGGCTGTATCAAACTATAGGCTTTGAAACCAAAGTTAGTGCGGACTCGCAAACTCCAGATTTCATCACAGGCAACAGAGTTTTTTAAAAATTCTTTCATGGGACTAGACCAGCATTTATTGCCCATCCCTAGTTGCCCTTGAGAAGGTGGTGGTGAGCTGCCTTCTTGAACCGCTGCAGTCCATGTGGTGTAGGTACACCCACAGTGCTGTTAGGGATGGAGTTCCAGGATTTTGACCCAGCGACAGTGAAGGAACAGTGATATATTTCCAAGTCAGGATGGTGAGTGACTTGGAGGTGAACCTTCAGGTGGTGGTGTTCCCATCTATCTGCTGCCCTTGTCCTTCTAGATGGTAGCGGTCATGGTTTTGGAAGATGCTGTCTAAGGAGCCTTGGTGAATTCCTGCAGTGCATCTTGTAGATGGTACACACACTGCTGCTACTGTGCGTCGGTGGTGGAGGGGGTGAATGTTTGCGGATGTGGTGCCAAGCAAGCGGCTGCTTTGTCCTGGACGGTGTCAAGCGTCTCGAGTGTTGCAGGAGCTACACACATTCGGGCAAGTGCAGAGTATTTTATCACACTCCCGACTTGTGCCGTGTAGATGGTGGACAGGCTTTGGGGAGTCGGGAGGTGAGTTACTCCCGACCAGAATTCCCAGCCTCTCAGTTTTGAATAACCTCAAGTTTAGAGAGGGTAGAATGTGGGAGATCAGCCAGGAGTGCATTGGAATAGTCAGGTCTAGTGATAACAAAGGCAGTGGGGTGGGGAGGAGGGGTGCAGAGAGGGTTAGGGGAGGGGAGGGGATGGACATTACAGAACAGGACCTACTTGCTGAGGTCAGCCTTGCCATGAGCCTCTGGGATACGTGCTAGCAGAAGGTCGGGACATTTCTTCTTTGCTTCAACACCTCTCATTCCCCTGGTCACCCCATACGCTCGAGCTTCATAGCTGACAGCAATGATACTGCAAAGGTTATGGAGAAACAAAGGCATTAACAGAGGAACAAGGAACCAAAACACTATCCACTCACAAAAGCGTCAGGAAGGATGTGAAGGCATTAGGGTGTGTGGAAAAGGTTCATGAGAATGGGTCCAGGGATGAGGGACTTCAGTTACGTGGACAGATCGGAGAAGTTGGGGCTGTTCTCCTTGGAGGAGGGAAGGTTGTGAGAAGATTTGATAGAGGTATTCAAAATCATGAGGTCTGGACAGAGTCGATAGGGAGAAACTGTTGCCATTGGGGGAAGGATCGAGAACTAGAGGGCACTGATTTAAGGTAATTGGCAAAAGAAGCAATGGAGACATGAGGAGAAACGTTTCACACAGCGAGTGGTTAGGATCTGGAATGCACTGTCTGAGAGTGTGGTGGAGACAGGGTCAATCGAGTGGTTAGGATCTGGAATGCACTGTCTGAGAGTGTGGTGGAGACAGGGTCAATCGAGTGGTCAGGATCTGGAATGCACTGTCTGAGAGTGTGGGGGAGACAGGGTCAATCAAGTGGTTAGGATCTGGAATGTACTGTCTGAGAGTGTGGTGGAGACAGGGTCAATCGAGTGGTCAGGATCAGGAATGCACTGTCTGAGAGTGTGGTGGAGACAGGGTCAATCGAGTGGTCAGGATCTGGAATGCACTGTCTGAGAGTGTGGGGGAGACAGGGTCAATCGAGTGATTAGGATCTGGAATGCACTGTCTGAGAGTGTGGTGGAGACAGGGTCAATCGAGTGGTTAGGATCTGGAATGCACTATCTGACAGTGTGGTGGAGATAGGGTCAATCGAGTGGTTAGGATCTGGAATGCACTGTCTGAGAGTGTGGTGGACACAGGGTCAATCGAGTGGTTAGGATCTGGAATGCACTGTCTGAGAGTGTGGTGGAGACGGGGTCAATCGAGTGGTTAGGATCTGGAATGCACTGTCTGAGAGTGTGGTGGAGACAGGGTCAATCGAGTGGTTAGGGTCTGGAATGCATTGTCTGAGAGTGTGGCGGAGACAGGGTCAATCGAGTGGTTAGGATCTGGAATGCACTGTCTGAGAGTGTGGGGGAGACAGGGTCAATCGAGTGGTTAGGATCTGGAATGCACTGTCTGAGAGTGTGGTGCAGACAGGGTCAATCGAGTGGTGAGGATCTGGAATGCACTGTCTGAGAGTGTGGTGTAGACAGGGTCAATCGAGTGGTTAGGATCTGGATTGCACTGTCTGAGAGTGTGGTGGAGACAGGGTCAATCGAGTGGTTAGGGTCTGGATTGCACTGTCTGAGAGTGTGGTGGAGACAGGGTCAATCGAGTGGTTAGGGTCTGGATTGCACTGTCTGAGAGTGTGGTGGAGACAGGGTCAATCGAGTGGTTAGGATCTGGAATGCACTGTCTGAGAGTGTGGTGGAGACAGGGTCAATCGAGTGGTTAGGATCTGGAATGCACTGTCTGAGAGTGTGGTGGAGACAGGGTCAATCGAGTGGTTAGGGTCTGGAATGTACTGTGTGAGAGTTTGGTGGAGACAGGGTCAATCGAGTGGTTAGGATCTGGAATGCACTGTCTGAGAGCGTGGTGGAGAAAGGGTCAATCGAGTGGTTAGGATCTGGAATGCACTGTCTGAGAGTGTGGTGGAGACACGGTGAATCGAGTGGTTAGGATCTGGAATGCACTGTCTGAGAGTGTGGTGGAGACAGGGTCAATCGAGTGGTTAGGGTCTGGATTGCACTGTCTGAGAGTGTGGGGGAGACAAGGTCAATCGAGTGGTTAGGATCTGGAATGTACTGTCAGGGAGTGTGGGGGAGACAGGGTCAATCGAGTGGGAGGATCTGGAATGCACTGTCTGAGAGTGTGGTGGAGACAGGGTCAATCGAGTGGTTAGGATCTGGATTGCACTGTCTGAGAGTGTGGTGGAGACAGGGTCAATCGAGTGGTTAGGGTCTGGAATGCATTGTCTGAGAGTGTGGCGGAGACAGGGTCAATCGAGTGGTTAGGATCTGGAATGCTCTGTCTGAGAGTGTGGTGGAGACAGGGTCAATCGAGTGGTTAGGATCTGGAATGCACTGTCTGAGAGTGTGGGGGAGACAGGGTCAATCGAGTGGTTAGGATCTGGAATGCACTGTCTGAGAGTGTGGGGGAGACAGGGTCAATCGAGTGGGTAGGATCTGGAATGCACTGTCTGAGAGTGTGGTGGAGACAGGGTCAATCGAGTGGTTAGGATCTGGAATGCACTGTCTGAGAGTGTGGTGGAGACAGGGTCAATCGAGTGGTTAGGATCTGGAATGCACTGTCTGAGAGTGTGGTGGAGACAGGGTCAATCGAGTGGGGGGATCTGGAATACACTGTCTGAGAGTGAGGTGGAGACAGGGTCAATCGAGTGGTTAGGATCTAGAATGCACTGTCTGAGAGTGTGGTGGAGACAGGGTCAATCGAGTGGTTAGAATCTGGAATGCACTGTCTGAGAGTGTGGTGGAGACAGGGTCAATCGAGTGGTTAGGATCTGGAATGAACTGTCTGAGAGTGTGGTGGAGACAGGGTCAATCGAGTGGTTAGGATCTGGAATGCACTGTCTGAGAGTGTGGTGGAGACACGGTGAATCGAGTGGTTAGGATCTGGAATGCACTGTCTGAGAGTGTGGTGGAGACAGGGTCAATCGAGTGGTTAGGGTCTGGATTGCACTGTCTGAGAGTGTGGGGGAGACAAGGTCAATCGAGTGGTTAGGATCTGGAATGTACTGTCAGGGAGTGTGGGGGAGACAGGGTCAATCGAGTGGGAGGATCTGGAATGCACTGTCTGAGAGTGTGGTGGAGACAGGGTCAATCGAGTGGTTAGGATCTGGAATGCACTGTCTGAGAGTGTGGTGGAGACAGGGTCAATCGAATGGTTAGGATCTGGAATGCACTGTCTGAGAGTGTGGTGGAGACAGGGTCAATCGAGTGGTTAGGATCTGGATTGCACTGTCTGAGAGTGTGGTGGAGACAGGGTCAATCGAGTGGTTAGGGTCTGGAATGCATTGTCTGAGAGTGTGGCGGAGACAGGGTCAATCGAGTGGTTAGGGTCTGGAATGCACTGTCTGAGATTGTGGGGGAGACAGGGTCAATCGAGTGGTTAGGATCTGGAATGCACTGTCTGAGAGTGTGGGGGAGACAGGGTCAATCGAGTGGGTAGGATCTGGAATGCACTGTCTGAGAGTGTGGTGGAGACAGGGTCAATCGAGTGGTTAGGATCTGGAATGCACTGTCTGAGAGTGTGGTGGAGACAGGGTCAATCGAGTGGTTAGGATCTGGAATGCACTGTCTGAGAGTGTGGTGGAGACAGGGTCAATCGAGTGGGGGGATCTGGAATACACTGTCTGAGAGTGTGGTGGAGACAGGGTCAATCGAGTGGTTAGGATCTGGAATACACTGTCTGAGAGTGTGGTGGAGACAGGGTCAATCGAGTGGTTAGGATCTGGAATGCACTGTCTGAGAGTGTGGTGGAGACAGGGTCAATCGAGTGGTTAGGATCTGGAATACACTGTCTGAGAGTGTGGTGGAGACAGGGTCAATCGAGTGGGAGGATCTGGAATACACTGTCTGAGAGTGAGGTGGAGACAGGGTCAATCGAGTGGTTAGGATCTAGAATGCACTGTCTGAGAGTGTGGTGGAGACAGGGTCAATCGAGTGGTTAGGGTCTGGATTGCACTGTCTGAGAGTGTGGTGGAGACAGGGTCAATCGAGTGGGAGGATCTGGAATACACTGTCTGAGAGTGTGGTGGAGACAGGGTCAATCGAGTGGTTAGAATCTGGAATGCACTGTCTGAGAGTGTGGTGGAGACAGGGTCAATCGAGTGGTTAGGATCTGGAATGCACTGTCTGAGAGTGTGGTGGAGACAGGGTCAATCGAGTGGTTAGGGTCTGGACTGCATTGTCTGAGAGTGTGGCGGAGACAGGGTCAATCGAGTGGTTAGGATCTGGACTGCATTGTCTGAGAGTGTGGCGGAGACAGGGTCAATCGAGTGGTTAGGATCTGGAATGCACTGTCTGAGAGTGTGGGGGAGACAGGGTCAATCGAGTGGTTAGGATCTGGAATGCACTGTCTGAGAGTGTGGTGGAGACAGGGTCAATCGAGTGGTTAGGATCTGGAATGCACTGTCTGAGAGTGTGGTGGAGACAGGGTCAATCGAGTGGTTAGGATCTGGAATGCACTGTGTGAGAGTGTGGTGGAGACAGGGTCAATCGAGTGGTTAGGATCTGGAATGCACTGTCTGAGAGTGTGGTGGAGACAGGGTCAATCGAGTGGTTAGGATCTGGAATGCACTGTCTGAGAGTGTGGTGGAGACAGGGTCAATCGAGTGGTTAGGATCTGGAATGCACTGTGTGAGAGTGTGGTGGAGACAGGGTCAATCGAGTGGTTAGGATCTGGAATGCACTGACTGAGAGTGTGGTGGAGACAGGGTGGTTAGGATCGAGTGTTTAGGATCTGGAATGCACTGTCTGAGAGTGTGGTGGAGACAGGGTCAATCGAGTGGTTAGGATCTGGAATGCACTGTCTGAGAGTGTGGTGGAGACAGGGTCAATCGAGTGGTTAGGATCTGGAATGCACTGTCTGAGAGTGTGGTGGTTAGGATCTGGAATGCACTGTCTGAGAGTGTGGTGGAGACAGGGTCAATCGAGTGGTTAGGATCTGTAATGCACTGTCTGAGAGTGTGGTGGAGACAGGGTCAATCGAGTGGTTAGGATCTGGAATGCACTGTCTGAGAGTGTGGTGGAGACAGGGTCAATCGAGTGGTTAGGATCTGGAATGCACTGACTGAGAGTGTGGTGGAGACAGGGTGGTTAGGATCGAGTGTTTAGGATCTGGAATGCACTGTCTGAGAGTGTGGTGGAGACAGGGTCAATCGAGTGGTTAGGATCTGGAATGCACTGTCTGAGAGTGTGGTGGAGACAGGGTCAATCGAGTGGTTAGGATCTGGAATGCTCTGTCTGAGAGGGTGGTGGAGACAGGGTCAATCGAGTGGTTAGAATCTGGAATGCACCGACTGAGAGTGTGGTGGAGACAGGGTCAATCGAGTGGTTAGGATCTGGAATGCACTGTCTGAGAGTGTGGTGGAGACAGGGTCAATCGAGTGGTTAGGGTCTGGACTGCATTGTCTGAGAGTGTGGCGGAGACAGGGTCAATCGAGTGGTTAGGATCTGGAATGCACTGCCTGAGAGTGTGGTGGAGACAGGGTCAATCGAGTGGTTAGGATCTGGAATGCACTGTCTGAGAGTGTGGTGGAGACAGGGTGGTTAGGATCGAGTGGTTAGGGTCTGGAATGCACTGTCTGAGAGTGTGGTGGAGGAAGGGTCGATTTAGGCTCTCAAGACAGAATTGCATTGTTACGTGAAAAGTAAAAATTTACAGGGCTGCAGGGGAGTGGCACTTGGTGAATTACTCCTCCAGAGGGAGAAGCACAGAGACGATGGGCTGAATGATCTCCTTCGGTGATGTAACAATTCAATGATTCTATGAACATTCTACGTGCATGACCTTTAAGAAGGACAGGAAGTTAGGAAAAGGTGGAGGGGTAGCTCTGTTAATTAATGTATTCGCACATTAGAGAGGGATGACCTAAGTTCAGGAAACCAGGATGTAGAAGCGGTTTGGGTTGAGATGAGGACTGATAAAGGCAAGGAGTCTCTTGTGGGAGTGGTGTACAGGCCCAGTAACAGTAACCACACAGCAGAACAGAGTATTAAAGAAGAGATAATGGGAGCTTGTCAGAAAGGTATAGCAATAATCATGGGGGATTTTAATCTACATATAGAGTAGAAAATCAGATGGGCAAAGGTAGCGTAGATGAGGAGTTCATAGAATGTTTTTGGGATAGTTTCTTTGAACAGCACATTCTGGAGCCAGCACTAGGATAAAGGCCAAATACTGCGGATGCTGGAAAAACTCAGCAGGTCCGACAGCATCTGTGGAGAGAAAGACAGGGTTAACGTTTCGAGTCCGTATGACTCTTCTTCAGAATCTTCTTCCAGCATTTTTTGTTAAGGATATACTAGGCTTGGTATTGAGCAATGAGGTAGCAATAATTAATGACCTCATGGTGAAGACAGCCCTAGGTAGCAGCGATCATATTATAGAAACTAGGAGCAGGAGTAGGCCATTCGGCCCTTCGAGCCTGCTCCACCATTCATTATGATCATGGCTGATCATCCAACTCAATAGCCTGCTCCCGCTTTCTTCCCATATCCTTTGATCACTTTCACCCCAAGAGCTATATCTAACTCCTTCTTGAAAACATACAATGTTTTGGTCTCAACTACTTTCTGTGGTAGCGAATTCCACAGGCTCACCACTCTCTGGGTGAAGAAATTTCTCCTCATCTCAGTCCTAAATGGCCTACCCCGTATCCTCAGACTGTGACCCCCTGGTTCTGGACTCCCCCACCATCGGGAACATCCTTCCTGCATCTACCCTGTCTAGTCCTGTTAGAATTTTATAGGTTTCTATGAGATCCCCCCTCATTCTTCTAAACTCCAGTGAATATAATCCTAATCGACTCAATCTCTCCTCATATGTCAAGGAGGCAGTACTCCAGATGTGGTCTCACCAGTGCCCTGTACAGCTGAAGCATAATCTCCCTACCTTTGTATTCAATTCCCCTCACATTAAATGATAACATTCCATTAGCTTTCCAAATTACCTGCTGGACCTGCAAACTAACCTTTTGTGATTCATGCACTCGGACACCCAGATCCCTCTGAATCTCAGAGCTCTACAATCTCTCACCATTTAGATAATTAGCTTCTTTTTTATTCTTCCTGCCAAAATGAACAATTTCACATTTTCCCACATTATACTCCATTTGCCAGGTCTTTGCCCACTCACTTAACCTATCGATGTCACTTTGTAGCCTCCTTATGTCCTCTTCACAATTTACTTTCCATAAGACCATAAGACATAAGAGCAGAAATTAGGCCATTCGGCCCATCGAGTCTGCTCCGCCATTCAATCATGGCTGATAAGTTTCTCAACCCCATTCTCCCGCCTTCTCCCCGTCTCTTCACCCAGAGAGTGGTGAACCTGTGGAATTCACTACCACAGAAAGTAGTTGAGACCAAAACATTGTATGTTTTCAAGAAGGGGTTAGATATAGCTCTTGGGGCGAAAGGGATCAAAGGATATGGGGAGAAAGCGGGAGCAGGCTATTGAGTTGGATGATCAGCCACGATCATAATGAATGGCGGAGCAGGCTCGAAGGGCCGAATGGCCTACTCCTGCTCCTAGTTTCTATGTTTCTATGTTAAGGAAGGATGTAAATGTGTTAGAAGTGGTTCAGAGAAAGTTTACTGGACTAATACCAGTAATGGGCAGGTTTATCAGGAAAGGTTGGACAGGTTAGAGTCATAGAGGTCTACAGCACAGAAAAAGGCCCTTTGGCCCATTGAGTCTGCACCAGTCAAACAAGTACCTAACTATTCTAATCCCATTTTCCATAGCCTTGTTGCCATGGGCATCGCAAGTGCACATCCAAATACTTCTTAAATGTTATGAGGGTTTCTGCCTCTACCACCCTTTTAGGCAGTGAGTTCCAAATTCCCACCACCCTCTGGGTGAAAAAATTCTTCCTCACATCCCCTCTAAACCTCCTGCCCTTTACCTTAAGTTCCTTCCTGTCTACCCTATCTATGCCTCTCATAATTTTATACACCTCAATTATGTCCCCCCCTCAATCTCCTCTGCTCCAAGGAAAATAACCCCAGTCTATCCAATCTCTCCTCATAACTAAAACTCTCCAGCCCAGGCAACATCCTGGTAAATCTCCTCTGCACTCTCTCTAGTGCAATCACATCCTTCCTATAAAGCGGATTCCAGAACTGCACACAATACTCTAGCTGTGGCCTAACCAGCTTTTTATACAGTTCCAGCATAACCTCCCTGCTCTTATATTCTATGCCCCGGCTAATAAAGGCAAGTATCCCATATGCCTTCTTAACCACCTTATCTCCCTGTCCCGCTACCTTAAGGGACCGGTGGACATGCACACCAAGGTCCCTCTGATCCTCAGTACTTCCCAGGGTCCTACCATTCGTGTATTCCCGTGCCTTGTTTGTCCTGCCCAAGTGCATCACCTCACACTTATCCGGATTAAATTCCATTTGCCACTGACCAGCCCGTCTATATCCTCCTGTAATCTAAGGCTATCCTCCTCACTATTTACCACCCCACCAATTTTCGTGTCATCCATGAACTTACTGATCAACCCTCCTAGACTCCTAGACCTGGACTCGATTGAAACTTTTAAGATCCTGAGGGGTCTTGACAGGGTGGATGTGGAGAGGATGTTTCCTCTTGTGGGAGAATCTAAAACTAGGGGGTCACAGTTTAAAAATAAGGGGTCACTCACGTAAGACAGAGATGAGGAGAAATTTTTTCTCAGAGGCTCATGGGTCTTTGGAACTCTCTTCCTGACAAGGCGGTGGAAGCAGAGTCTTTAAATATTTTTAAGGCAGAGCTAGATAGATTCTTGATTAACAAGGAGGTGAAAGGGCATCAAGGGTAGGCAGCAATGTGGGGCTGAGGTTACAGTCAGATCAGCCATGATCTTATTGAATGGCGAAGCAGGCTCGAGGGAGCGAGTGGCCTACTCCTGATCCTAATTCGTACGTTCATATGAGAAAATAAACTTGCGGAATGGGAAAATAATTGGCAAATGATGTTCAACACAGATAAACGCGAGTGTTTGGTAGAAAGAATAGGGAAGTCACTTATCACCTGGAAGGTGCCAGTCTAGGCGGGGGTAGAGGAACAGAGCGATCTCAGAGTACAAATACATCAATCACTAAAAGTTAGTCCAGAGAGTTAGCAAGGCCAGAAAAAAAAACAAGCCAAGCTCTAAGCTTTATTTCCAGAGGATTAGAACTGTAAAGGAGGGAAGTTGTGCATTGAACTTCGGTTGGACCACACAGAGTACTGCACGCAATGCTGCTCACCATATTATGGCAAGGACATCGAGGCACTGGAGGGGGTGCAGAGAAGATGGACAAGGATGATTCCAGTAACGTGTGGGTATTGGGATCAGGAAAGGATCGACAGGCTGGCTGTCTTCTCTCTTTAAACCCCCTACACCTCCAGGGTGTACCTACACCACAGGGACTGCAGCAGTTCAAGAAGGCAGCTCACCACCACCTTCTCAAGGGCAACTAGGGATGGGCAATAAATGCTGGGCCCAGCCAGCGAAGCCCACATCCCGTGAAAGAATAAAAAAAAACACTCAGATCCCTCAGTCTCTTAACCTGGAGGGGTTAATGTGCCCACATTAACATCCCATGTAAATTAACCCTTAAAGCCCAAACTGAAAGCTGATTTACCCACGTTTAGTGTAACTGTCGGCCACTTGAGAGAGCAGTCAGAGTCAATCGAGTTGCCATGAGAATGACGTAAGAATGACATTTCTTTCCTCAAAGGGCCATGAATGAACTGGTTGGGCTTCATGACAATCTCTGACACCAGAGTTTTATTAACAGGTTTATTAAACAGAGTAGGACCCAGCATCGTTAACATGAAGAGTTTCAAACAGAACAGGCCACTGGGGGGCCGGGGGGCCTGAGGGGCCGGGGGGCCTGAGGGGCCGGGGGGCCTGAGGGGCCTGGGGGGCCGGGGGGCCGGGGGGCCTGGGGGCCGGGGACCCTGGGGGCCGGGGGGCCTGGGGGCCGGGGGCCTGGGGTCCGGTGGTCTGGGGTCTGGGGTCTGGGGTCTGGGGCCTGAGTCAGTGAAGCAGACATATGGAATAAGGCCATGCTGATGTACATACCCGCCTCCCTGCCATGTTTTATACTGGACCACAGCACACGGCTTGCCCCGGAGTTCAGGATTGGTCTTCTGTTCAACCTGGACATAGAAACAGTCCATGTCGATCAGGGCCACCACACGCCCCTGACCACGACCTCCTGGCTCCATCAGCACCGGCCTGGGTAACACAAACACACGGATAAGAGAAAGTAGAACAGCCCAGCCTGTCACTGACACATCCCCCACCAGGAACCCCCACCAGGAACCCCCCCCATTTCACCCAGGCAGGCAGCAGCTACATCTCAGCCCAGTGTCCCCACTAGATCCAAATCTGCCCTTCCCACTGACCGTGCATCCTCCAACCTCATGCTGTTCAAATCCTTTCCCCCTCACTACCCAGCTCTGACCCACCCCCCTCCCCAGCTCTGACCCACCCCCCTCCCCAGCTCTGACCCACCCCCCTCCCCAGCTCTGACCCACCCCCCTCCCCAGCTCTGACCCACCCCCCTCCCCAGCTCTGACCCACCCCCCTCCCCAGCTCTGACCCACCCCCCTCCCCAGCTCTGACCCACCCCCCTCCCCAGCTCTGACCCACCCCCTTCCCCAGCTCTGACCCACCCCCCCCCCCAGCTCTGACCCACCCCCCCCCCCAGCTCTGACCCACCCCCCTCCCCAGCTCTGACCCACCCCCTTCCCCAGCTCTGACCCACCCCCCTCCCCAGCTCTGACCCACCCCCTTCCCCAGCTCTGACCCACCCCCCTCCCCAGCTCTGACCCACCCCCCTCCCCAGCTCTGACCCACCCCCCTCCCCAGCTCTGACCCACCCCACCCCCCAGCTCTGACCCACCCCCCTCCCCAGCTCTGACCCACCCCCTTCCCCAGCTCTGACCCACCCCCTTCCCCAGCTCTGACCCACCCCCCTCCCCAGCTCTGACCCACCCCCCTCCCCAGCTCTGACCCACCCCCCTCCCCAGCTCTGACCCACCCCCCTCCCCAGCTCTGACCCACCCCCCTCCCCAGCTCTGACCCACCCCCCTCCCCAGCTCTGACCCACCCCCCTCCCCAGCTCTGACCCACCCCCCTCCCCCACTCAGACTCAGCCCCTCCCCCACTCAGACTCAGCCCCTCCCCCACTCTGACCCTCCCCCACTCTGACCCTCCCCCACTCAGACCCTCCCCCTCCCCCTCCCCCACTCAGACCCTCCCCCGCTCGGACCCTCCCCCGCTCCGGCCCAGCCGCCCCTCCCCCTCTATATTTTAACCCGTCCATTTTCTCACTCACTTCGAGGCGGCAGCTTCAATCTCATCTCATTCCGTCCTACGTCATGACATCACAAGATTCCTGCTCCTCCCATTGGCCGAGGCGGCACTGATATTTCCCCCCTGCAGCGACTCCCAGTGTCCAGGAGGAGTAACTGTAATCTCCCCCTGCAGCGGCTCCCAGTGTCCGGGAGGAGTAACTGTAATCTCCCCCTGCAGCGACTCCCAGTGTCCGGGAGGAGCAACTGTAATCTCCCTCTGCAGCGCCTCCCAGTGTCCGGGAGGAGTAACTGTAATCTCCCCCTGCAGCGGCTCCCAGTGTCCGGGAGGAGTAACTGTAATCTCCCCCTGCAGCGACTCCCAGTGTCCGGGAGGAGCAACTGTAATCTCCCTCTGCAGCGCCTCCCAGTGTCCGGGCGGAGTAACTGTAATCTCCCTCTGCAGCGGCTCCCAGTGTCCGGGAGGAGTAACTGTAATCTCCCCCTGCAGCGACTCCCAGTGTCCGGGAGGAGCAACTGTAATCTCCCTCTGCAGCGCCTCCCAGTGTCCGGGAGGAGTAACTGTAATCTCCCCCTGCAGCGACTCCCAGTGTCCGGGAGGAGCAACTGTAATCTCCCTCTGCAGCGCCTGCCAGTGTCCGGGAGGAGTAACTGTAATCTCCCTCTGCAGCGGCTCCCAGTGTCCGGGAGGAGTAACTGTAATCTCCCTCTGCAGCGCCTGCCAGTGTCCGGGAGGAGTAACTGTAATCTCCCTCTGCAGCGGCTCCCAGTGTCCGGGAGGAGTAACTGTAATCTCCCCCTGCAGCGACTCCCAGTGTCCGGGAGGAGTAACTGTAATCTCCCTCTGCAGCGACTCCCAGTGTCCGGGAGGAGTAACTGTAATCTCCCCCTGCAGCGACTCCCCGTGTCCGGGAGGAGTAACTGTAATCTCCCCCTGCAGCGACTCCCAGTGTCCGGGAGGAATCATCTCACTTGAGTATCCCTCCGGATCATTCCCTCCGGGACACCCTGGTCCACACCTCCATCACCCCCTACACCTCAAACCCCTCCCACGGCACCTCCCCATGCCCACGCAGAAGGTGCAACACCTGCCCCTTTACTTCCTCTCTCCTCACTGTCCAAGGGCCCAAACACTCCTTCCAAGTGAAGCAGCATTTCACTTGCATTTCCCTCAATTTAGTCTAATGCATTCGCTGCTCCCAATGCGATTTCCTTTACATTGGAGAGACCAAACGCAGACTGGGTGACCGTTTTGCAGAACACCTTCGGTCTGTCCGCAAGCATGACCCAGACCTCCCTGTTGCTTGCCATTTCAACACTCCACCCTGTTCTCATGCCCACATGTCCGTCCTTGGCTTGCTGCATTGTTCCAGTGAAGCTCAACGCAAACTGGAGGAACAGCAGCTCATCTTCCGACTAGGCACTTTACTGCCTTCCGGACTGAATATTGAGTTCAACAATTTTAGATGATGAACTCTCTCCTCCATCCCCACCCCCTTTCCGATCCCCCTTTTTCCAATAATTTATAGGTATTTTTCTTTTCCCACCTATTTCCATTATTTTTAAATGTATTTCCATCCATTGTTTTATCTCTACCTTTTAGCCTATTTCGATCCTTTCCCCCCACCCCACCCCCACTAGGGCTATCTGTACCTTGCTCGTCCTGCTTTCTACCCTTAATTAGCACATTCCTTTAGATAATATCACCACCTTCAACACCTCTTTGTCCTTTTGTCTGTGACATCTTTTGGTTATCTCCACCTATCACTGGCCCTCTATCCAGCTCTTCTTGTCCCACCCCCCCCCACTTAAACCAGCTTATATTTCACCTCTCTTCTATTTTTACTTAGTTCTGTTGAAGAGTCATTCGGACTCGAAACGTTAACTGTGCTCCTCTCCGCAGATGCTGCCAGACCTGCTGAGTTTTTCCAGCTATTTTTAGTTTTGTTTTGGATTTCCAGCATCCGCAGTTTTTTGCTTTTATCTTAGGGACTTGGCTGAGGTGGACTGGACAGCACTGCTGGAGGATAAAACAGTGGAAAACCAGTGGGAAGCACTAAAAAAGCGAGATCCTAATTGTACAAAGTAGACATGTCCCCTACAAAACTAAGAGTGGTACTGCCAAATCTAGACCCCCCTGGTTATCTAGAGAAATACAGGGGAAGATCAAACAGAAAAAGAAAGCGTACGATAGGCACAAAGAACTAAGCACTGCAGATAGCCTAGACGGATATAGGAAGTGCAGGGACGAGGTAAAAAAGGAAATAAGGAAATCAAAGAGAGGGCATGAAAAAAGATTAGCAAGTAAAGTTAAAGATAACCCAAAGGTGTTTTACCAATACAGTAATGCTAAAAGATTAGCTAAGGAAAAAGTGGGATCTATCAGAGATGAAGATGGAAACTTGTGTGTAGATGCAGATGATGTGGGAAGGGTTTTGAATGAATATTTTGTCTCTGTGTTTACAAAGGAAAGGGAGGATGTAGATATAGTAGTCCAGGAGGAACACTGTGAGATATTGGACGGGATAGTCATAAAGAGAGAGGAAGTACTCGAAGGGTTGAAATCCTTGAAAGTGGATAAGTCACCAGGGCCAAATGGATTGTTTCCAAGGCTGCTGAAGGAAGTTAGGGAGGAGATAGCAGATGCTCTGAGGATGATTTTCCAATCTTCACTAGATACAGGGGAGGTACCGGACTTTGGGCCGGGTGCAGGAAGGTGGGATTAGAAAGGGCACCTGGGTGTCCATGGGCTGGCATGGACAAGATGGGCCAAATGGCCTCCTGTGCTGTCACGGTTCTATGGAAATAGGCTAAAAGGTAGAGATAAAACAATGGATGAAAATACATTTAAAAATAATGGAAATAGGTGGGAAAAGAAAAATACCTATAAATTATTGGAAAAAAGGGGGATCGGAAAGGGGGTGGGGATGGAGGAGAGAGTTCATGATCTAAAATTGTTGAACTCAATATTCAGTCCGGAAGGCTGTAAAGTGCCTAGTCGGAAGATGAGGTCCTGTTCCTCCAGTTTGCGTTGAGCTTCACTGGAACAATGCAGCAAGCCAAGGACGGACATGTGGGCAAGAGAACAGGGTGGAGTGTTAAAATGGCAAGCGACAGGGAGGTTTGGGTCATGCTTGCGGACAGACCGCAGGTGTTCCACAAAGCGGTCACCCAGTCTGCGTTTGGTCTCTCCAATGTAGAGGAAACCGCATTGGGAGCAACAAATGCATTAGACTAAATTGAGGGAAGTGCAAGTGAAATACTGCTTCACTTGGAAGGAGTGTTTGGGCCCTTGGACAGTGAGGAGAGGGGAAGTGAAGGGGCAGGTGTTGCACCCTCTGCGGTTGCATGGGAAGGTGCCGTGGGAGGGGTTTGAGGTGTAGGGTGTGATGGAGGAGTGGACCAGGGTGTCCCGGAGGGAATGATCCCTGCGGAATGCCGTCAGGGGGGGTGAAGGGAAGATGTGTTTGGTGGTGGCATCATGCTGGAGTTGGCAGAAATGGCGGAGGATGATCCTTTGAATGCGGAGGCTGGTGGGGTGACAAGTGAGGACGAGGGGGACCCTATCATGGTTCTGGGAGGGAGAGGAAGGTGTGAGGGTGGATGCGCGGGAGATGGGCCGGACACGGT
The DNA here is from genome assembly GCF_964194155.1 of Cetorhinus maximus. Classification (NCBI taxonomy): domain Eukaryota; kingdom Metazoa; phylum Chordata; class Chondrichthyes; order Lamniformes; family Cetorhinidae; genus Cetorhinus; species Cetorhinus maximus. The sequence goes on from NW_027596307.1 coordinate 257,289, forward strand.
TGAGGGCCCTGTCAACGACCGTGGATGGAAAACCTCGGTTAAGGAAGAAGGAGGACATGTCAGAGGAGCTGTTTTTGAAGGTAGCGTCATCAGAACAGATGCGACGGAGGCGAAGGAACTGAGAGAATGGGATGGAGTCCTTACAGGAAGCGGGGTGTGAGGAGCTGTAGTCGAGGTAGCTGGGATTAAGGAGTTGTTTTATGAGGAAATGTTGGATAAACTGGGCCTGTATCCATTGGTGGATACTGAAAGGGTTTTGTCCCTAATGAGGGAGTCAAGAACTACAAGGCACGGTCCACAGAGTAGTGATCTCCCCTTTCTCCCCTTTAAGACTGAGATGAGGAGAAATTCTATTCCAGAGGCTGGGTCACAGAATCACAGAATCAGACAGTGCAGAAGAGGCCCTTCGGCCCATCGAGTCTGCACCGACACGTGCGAAACACCTGACCTACCTACCTAATCCCATTTACCAGCACTTGGCCCATAGCCTTGAATGTTATGAGGTGCCAAGTGCTCATCCAGGTACTTTTTAAAGGATGTGAGGCAACCCGCCTCCACCACCCTCCCAGGCAGCGCATTCCAGACCGCCACCACCCTCTGGGTAAAAAACTTTTTCCTCACATCCCCCCTAAACCTCCTGCCCCTCACCTTGAACTTATGTCCCCTTGTGACTGTCCCTTCAACTAAAGGGAACAGCTGCTCCCTATCCACCCTGTCCATGTCCCTCATAATCTCGTACACCTTGATTAAGTCGCCCCTCAGTCTTCTCTGCTCCAACGAAAACAACCCAAGTCTATCCAACCTCTCTTCATAACTTAAATGTTTCATCACAGGCAACATCCTGGTGAATCTCCTCTGCACCCCCTCCAGTACAATCACATCCTTCCTATAATGTGGTGACCAGAACTGCACACAGTACTCCAGCTGTGGCCTCACCAAGGTTCTATACAACTCCAACATGACCTCCCTACTTTTGTAATCTATACCTCGATTGATAAAGGCAAGTGTCCCATATGCCTTTTTCACCACCCCACTAACATGCCCCTCCGGCTTCAGAGATCTATGGACACACATGCCAAGGTCCCTTTGTTCCTCAGAACTTCCTAGTTCCATGCCGTTCATTGAATACTTCCTTGTCAAATTACTCCTTCCAAAGTGTATCACCTCACACTTTTCAGGGTTAAATTCCATCTGCCACTTATCTGCCCATTTGACCATCCCATCTATATCTTTCTGTAGCCCAAGACACTCAACCTCACTGTTAACCACCCGGCCAATCTTTGTGTCATCCGCAAACTTACTAATCCTACCCCCCACATAGTCATCTATGTCGTTTATATAAATGACAAATAATAGGGGACCCAGCACAGATCCCTGTGGTACGCCACTGGACACTGGCTTCCAGTCACTAAAGCATCCTTCTGTCATCACCCTCTGCCTCCTACAACTAAGCCAATTTTGAATCCACCTTATCAAATTACCCTGTATCCCATGTGCATTTGCCTTCTTTATAAGTCTCCTATGTGGGACCTTGTCAAAGGCTTTGCTGAAATCCATATAAACTACATCAACTGCACTACCCTCATCTACACACCTGGTCACCTCCTCAAAAAATTCAATCAAATTTGTTAGGCATGACCTCCCTCTGACAAAGCCATGCTGACTATCCCTGATCAAACCTTGCCTCTCCAAGTGGAGATAGATACTCTCCTTCAGAACTTTCTCCAATAGTTTCCTTACCACTGACGTGAGACTCACTGGCCTGTAGTTCCCTGGCTTATCTCTACAACCCTTCTTAAATAGCGGAACCACATTAGCTGTTCTCCAGCCCTCTGGCACCTCCCCCGTGGCCAGAGAGGAATTAAAAATTTGGGTCAGAGCCCCTGCAATCTCCTCCCTTGCCTCTCTCAGCAGTCTGGGACACACATCTTCCGGACCTGGAGATTTGTCCACTTTTAAGCCTGCCAACACCTCCAATACCTTGTCACTCTCTATATCAATTTGCTCAAGAACCTCGCAGTGTCTCTCCCCGAGTTCCATACCTTCATCCTCATTCTCTTGGGTGAAGACGGATGTGAAGTATTCATTCAACACTCTACTGATGTCCTCTGGCTCCACCCATAGATTGCCCCCTTGGTCCCTTATGGGCCCTAATCTTTCATTGGTCATTGAATATATCTAAGGCTGAGTTAGATTTTTGATTAACAACAGAGTCGAGGGTCAAACAGGAATGTGGAGTTAAGGCCACAATCAGCCATAATCTTATCGGAGCTGACTCGAGGGGCTGAATGGCTCTGAATTCCTGTATCTTTGTATTTTTGGAAATCCAGGTATACTACATCTACCGGTTCCCCCTGATCTACCCTTCTTCTTACATCTGCAAAAACCTCAAGTCAATTTGACAAACATAATTTCCCTTTTATAAAACCAGGTTGACTTTGTCAATCATACTATGATTTTCTAAGTGTATATTTAAGACTTCCTTAATAATAGTTTTGAGCAGTTTCCCAATGACGGATGTCAGGCTAATTAACCTGTAATTCTCTGTTTTGTCTCTCCGCTTTTTTTTGAATAGCAGTGTTACATTTGCTAATTTCCAATCCGCTGGGACCGTACCTGAATCGAAGGAATTTTGGACAATGATAGCCAGCACATCCCCTATCTCTACAGCATCCCCTAGGGTGTAGGCCATCAGGTCTCAGGATTTGTCAAATTTTAGTCCCTTAAGTTTCTCCAATACTTTTTCTCTGCTGATATTAATCTCCTCACTCTTGTTACCCATCAGTTACCGTCTATTTCTGGTATGAAACTTGTGTTTTCTGCTGTGAAGAAAGACAGAAAATATTTCTTCAATGCCTCTGCCACTTCCTCGTTCCCCATGATAATTCCTCTTGTCTCTGATTCTAAGGGGCCAATGTTTACTTTCGCTACTCTCTTCCTCTTTATACACTTATAAAAGCTCAAACAATCCGTTTGTATATTCCTGGCTAGCTTACTCTCATATTCCACTTTTTCCCTTTTGATTAACTTTTTGGTGGCTCTCTGCTGATTTCTAATCCAATCCTCGGACTTATTCCTACTCTTTACAACATTGTAAGCCTCCTCCTTTTAATCTGTAACCTCCTTAGGGAGTCTTGGATGTATCTTTCTTGCTGGATTTTGTCTTTTAATGGGATATATTTTTTGTTGAATATTTTGAGTTGTTTCTTTAAATGTTTCCCACTGTTTATTTAACACCATGTTCTATTTATCTATCTGAACCAGCTCTTCTCATACCTCTGTAATTGGCTTTGTTTAAGTTTAGGATTCTCGTTGGATTGGAGTTTTTTAAATTAATTAATCGGATGTGGGTGTCGCTGGCTGGGCCCAGCATTTATTGCCCATCCCTAGTTGCCCTTGAGAAGGTGGTGGTGAGCTGCCTTCTTGAGCCGCTGCAGTCCATGTGGTGTAGGTACACCCACAGCGCTGTTAGGGAGGGAGTTCCAGGATTTTGACCCAGCGACAGTGAAGGAACGGCGATATATTTCCAAGTCAGGATGGTGAGTGACTTGGAGGGGAACTTCCAGGTGGTGATGTTCCCATCTATCTGCTGCCCTTGTCCTTCTAGATGGTAGTGGTTGTGGGTTTGCAAGGTGCTGCCTAAGGAGCCTTGGTGAATTCCTGCACTGCATCTTGTAGATGGTACACACACTGCTGCTACTGTGCATCGGTGATGGAGGGAGTGAATGTTTGTGGATGTGGTGCCAATCAAGTGGGCTGCTTTGTCCTGGATGGTGTCAAGCTTCTTGAGTGTTGTGGGAGCTGCACTCATCCAGGCAAGTGGGGAGTATTCCATCACACTCCTGACTTGTGCCTTGTAGATGGTGGACAGGCTTTGGGGAGTCAGGAGGTGAGTTTCTCATCACAGGATTCCCAGCCTCTGACCTGCTCTTGTAGCCACAGTATTTATATGGCTAGTCCAGTTCAGTTTCTGGTCAATGGTAACCCCCAGGATATTGATAGTGGGGGATTCAGTGATGGTAATGCCATTGAATGTCAAGGGGCAATGGTTGGATTCTCTCTTGTTGGAGATGGTCATTGCCTGGCACTTGTGTGGCGTGAATGTTACTCGCCACTTGTCAGCCCAAGCCTGGATATTGTCCTATTCTTGTTGCATTTGGACATGGGCTGCTTCAGTATCTGAGGAGTTATGAATGGTGCTGAACATTGTGCAATCATCAGTGAACATCCCCACTTCTGACCTTATGATGGAAGGAAGGTCATTGATGAAGCAGCTGAAGGTGGTTGGGCCGAGGACACTACCCTGAGGAACTCCTGCAGTGATGTCCTGGAGCTGAGATGACTGACCTCCAACAACCACAACCATCTTCCTTTGTGCTAGGTATGACTCCAACCAGCGGAGAGTTTTCCCCCTGATTCCCATTGACTCCAGTTTTGCTTGGGCTCCTTGATGCCACACTCGGTCAAATGCTGCCTTGATGTCAAGGGCAGTCACTCTCACCTCACCTCGGGAGTTCAGCTCTTTTGTCTATGTTTGAACCAAGGCTGTAATGAGGTCAGGAGCTGAGTGGCCCTGGCAGAACCCAAACTGAGTGTCAGTGAGCAGGTCATTGCTAAGCAAGTGCCGCCTGATAGCACTGTTGACGACCCCTTCCATTACTTTACTGATGATGGCAAGTAGACTGATGGGGTGGTAATTGGCTGGGTTGGATTTGTCCTGCTTTCTGTGTGCTGGGTAGATGCCAGTGTTGTAGCTGTACTGGAACAGCTTGGCTAGGGGTGCGGCAAGTTCTGGAGCACAAGTCTTCAGTACTATTGCCTGAATATTGTCAGGGTCCACAGTCTTTGCAGTATCCAGTGCCTTCAGCCATTTCTTGTTATTACGTGGAGTGAATCTAAGTGGCTGTATGTGCTTTGAAACATCATATGGAATTCAATTGTATTATGATCACTATTTCCCAGTGAATCTTTTACAATAAGACTACTGTGTTATCGTCAAATTGGTGCACAGCTTGACTGTTATGTTTTTCCCGGTGCTTTAGACACATTTTATCCAATATCAGTGTGTTTCCTGCATGAGATGGAGAATTGGGAGTGACACAAGGAGACAGAGATTTTGGATTCAATAATTTTAATCTTGGCAGTTGTGAGTAAAGAGGTCACAGACAGGTTTAAGATCGCTCTTTAGAGGGAGAGGCTTCACTTTGGCAGCCCACTCTTCCCCCTCCCTCTCATGTTGCTGTGTTGCTCACATCCCCCACCCCAAACCCCTTGTGTTGTCATCCCCACGCCAGCGACCTTTCTTCCTAAGGCCACTCCTTCAAACCAAACCTGAAGAAAACCTGCAGGTGTGTGTCCGCCCTGTGTAAGTGTGAGAGCGGGGAGTTCAGAGAGGTGGGTGTCACCCAGCGCTCCTCAATGTACATATGCAAAAGGGATCTAACACACTCCTCTTAGTGTCAGGAATTTCGACTCGTATACCTGAGTGTGGAACCTCGCACTTAAATTCGCCTGTAAGTGTGAGTCTGGGCACTCACACTTCCAAACGTAACTGTAAATTTACACACCCACCTAGGTGCCTGTGAGTGTGCACAATACCTATAAATGTGAACATGGAAATCTGTACGAGTGTGCAGATGCACACTTCTGATGCATGTGGCTCAGTTCAGGATGGTGCAAACTCACACCCAACAACTACCACCGTGAGTCTGTAGGAGTTGTCACTGATGTGGAGCTCGGAGGAGACTGAACAGAGAGAGAGAGTCTCCCTGCACCTCACTGACAGGCTCCACAAACACACACACATACACGCACACCCAGGGTGCAAACTGGGCTGGAGAGATGCAGAGAGAGGGCAAGATTTAGCACAGGCTGAGACATCAGAGAACAACTAGATAGAGCTGCTGGGAATCCAGCCACATTGCTGTACAGGGATAATCGGAGACAAGCTTGCAGCCTGGTGCAATACGGAATCTGCTACCTTCTCCAAGAGTCAAACAAACACCTCCAATTTGCTCCTTCGTGCCCAGTCTCTGACAGAGAATCAGCCTAGAGAGGAAGGAAAGAGTAAGGAAAACATTGTCAGTCACAGCGGTGCGAGGATTAAAGGTGGGGGATGGGATGGATATTCAAAGCAGCCAGCGGACCAAAACCCAGAGACAGACCAGATCCAGGAGACCAAAACCCATCGTCCATACTCGACATTCCCATGACCCTCAGGACCCTGGAGTGCCAGAGGCAAATAATCAGCCAGGGTTAGGAGTCCTGAGTCAGTGTCTGGGTGTGGAACTGTACCCCAGTGCATGTCAGTGTGTGTGGAACTGTACCCCAGTGAGAGTCAGTGTGTGTGGAACTGTACCCCAGTGCATGTCAGTGTGTGTGGGACCCGTACCCCAGTGAGAGTCAGTGTGTTTGGGACCCGTACCCCAGTGAGAGTCAGTGTGTGTGGGACCCGTACCCCAGTGAGAGTCAGTGTGTGTGGGACTGTACCCCAGTGAGAGTCAGTGTGTGTGGGACTGTACCCCAGTGAGAGTCAGTGTGTGTGGGACTGTACCCCAGTGAGAGTCAGTGTGTGTGGGACTGTACCCCAGTGCGTGTCAGTGTGTGTGGGACTGTACCTCAGTCAGAGTCAGTGTGTGTGGGACTGTACCCCAGTGCGTGTCAGTGTGTGTGGGACTGTACCCCAGTGCGTGTCAGTGTGTGTGGGACCCGTACCCCAGTGAGAGTCAGTGTGTGTGGGACCCGTACCCCAGTGAGAGTCAGTGTGTGTGGGACCCGTACCCCAGTGAGAGTCAGTGTGTGTGGGACCCGTACCCCAGTGAGAGTCAGTGTGTGTGGGACCCGTACCCCAGTGAGAGTCAGTGTGTGTGGGACCCGTACCCCAGTGAGAGTCAGTGTGTGTGGGACCCGTACCCCAGTGAGAGTCAGTGTGTGTGGGACCCGTACCCCAGTGAGAGTCAGTGTGTGTGGGACCCGTACCCCAGTGAGAGTCAGTGTGTGTGGGACTGTCCCCAGTGAGAGTCAGTGTGTGTGGGACCCGTACCCCAGTGAGAGTCAGTGTGTGTGGGACTGTACCCCAGTGCGTGTCAGTGTGTGTGGGACTGTACCTCAGTCAGAGTCAGTGTGTGTGGGACTGTACCCCAGTGAGAGTCAGTGTGTGTGGGACTGTACCCTAGTGCGTGTCAGTGTGTGTGGGACTGTACCCCAGTGAGAGTCAGTGTGTGTGGGACTGTACCCCAGTGCGTGTCAGTGTGTGTGGGACTGTACCCCAGTCAGAGTCAGTGTGTGTGGGACTGTACCCCAGTGAGAGTCAGTGTGTGTGGGACTGTACCCCAGTGAGAGTCAGTGTGTGTGGGACTGTACCCCAGTGAGAGTCAGTGTGTGTGGGACTGTACCCCAGTGAGAGTCAGTGTGTGTGGGACTGTACCCCAGTGAGAGTCAGTGTGTGTGGGACCCGCACCCCAGTGAGAGTCAGTGTGTGTGGGACCCGTACCCCAGTGAGAGTCAGTGTGTGTGGGACTGTGTCCCAGTGAGAGTCAGTGTGTGTGGGACTGTACCCCAGTGAGAGTCAGTGTGTGTGGAACCCGTACCCCAGTGAGAGTCAGTGTGTGTGGGACCCGTACCCCAGTGAGAGTCAGTGTGTGTGGGACCCGTACCCCAGTGAGAGTCAGTGTGTGTGGGACCCGTACCCCATTGAGAGTCAGTGTGTGTGGGACCCGTACCCCAGTGAGAGTCAGTGTGTGTGGGACTGTACCCCAGTGAGAGTCAGTGTGTGTGGGACTGTACCCCAGTGAGAGTCAGTGTGTGTGGGACCCGTACCCCAGTGAGAGTCAGTGTGTGTGGGACCCGTACCCCAGTGAGAGTCAGTGTGTGTGGGACTGTACCCCAGTGAGAGTCAGTGTGTGTGGGACTGTACCCCAGTGAGAGTCAGTGTGTGTGGGACTGTACCCCAGTGAGAGTCAGTGTGTGTGGAACTGTACCTCAGTGAGAGTCAGTGTGTGTGGGACTGTACCCCAGTGAGAGTCAGTGTGTGTGGGACCCGTACCCCAGTGAGAGTCAATGTGTGTGGGACCCGTACCCCAGTGAGAGTCAGTGTGTGTGGGACTGTACCCCAGTGAGAGTCAGTGGGTGTGGGACCCGTACCCCAGTGAGAGTCAGTGTGTGTGGGACTGTACCCCAGTGAGAGTCAGTGTGTGTGGGACCCGTACCCCAGTGAGAGTCAGTGTGTGTGGGACCCGTACCCCAGTGAGAGTCAGTGTGTGTGGGACTGTACCCCAGTGAGAGTCAGTGTGTGTGGGACCCGTACCCCAGTGAGAGTCAGTGTGTGTGGGACTGTACCCCAGTGAGAGTCAGTGTGTGTGGGACCCGTACCCCAGTGAGAGTCAGTGTGTGTGGAACCCGTACCCCAGTGAGAGTCAGTGTGTGTGGGACCCGTACCCCAGTGAGAGTCAGTGTGTGTGGGACTGTACCCCAGTGAGAGTCAGTGTGTGTGGGACTGTACCCCAGTGAGAGTCAGTGGGTGTGGTGCCATTAATTTTCCTGTCCTCTCTGTCCTGGTCCCAGGTATTTTAGTCACCGTTTATGTGGCTTTGGCAACTTTGGTTCTCTTCATCCTCTTTCTCCTCATCAAATTGACTTTTGGTGTTTTCAATCCGACCAATAGCAGGAGAAGACGTGGCCTGGACTTTGTCAGCCAGCTCCTGAAAAACGTGCCTCTTGGGAACCTGTCGAGAGTCAAGGTGAAATATCAGAGGACAGTGTGTGGGGACACTGGGAGTGAGATTAGAGAAAACTGCATTCACCCCAATCCTCACACTGCCAACCCAGCTTGACTACCCCCTCTCTCTCCCCTCCAATTACTACCCCACAGGTCACTACATCCCTGGCTCCTCACACTCCCAATAACAGCCCTCACTGTCTGATACCACACATCAGGAATTCACCTGAAACAGCAGCTGGAGTTATAAGTTCTGCTGCAGTAGACTCATGTTAGGCTTGAAGAACAGAAATGGGGATGCTGCAGCCAATCAGCCCCTGGCCGGTGAGTTTATGCACAACGTTTTAGAGTGTGTCCAATTCCGGCACCAACCTGCATCGAGGCTCAATCGATACATTCCTTTAAGGGGTAAAAGCTGCACTGGGAAACTGGTCCATCCCAGGACTAAGTCGGAATATTAAGGGGAGTAACGGATCGAATGAAAGGATTTATAATATTGCTACAGAGTCATAATCGTGGAGAGGGTTTTAAAAATCAGAAAAGTATGATTGAGGAGGTGATAAAGAGGCAGAAATGGAATTTGTAAGTAAACTCAAGATATAAAAACAGATTGTCAGAGTTTCCATACGTATATTAGAAACGAGAGAGTCACATAAGTAGACATGGGTTCCTTAGAGAGCGGAGAAATTACAAAGGGAATATGGAAACAGCTGAGATGTTTGTGTGTGTGTTTTTTATTCTTTTCCCAGGATGTGGGTGTCACTGGCAAGGCCAGTGTCTGGAATTGCCCTTCAACTGAGTGTCTGGCTGGGCCATTTCAGAGTCAACCACATTGCTGTGGGTCTGGAGCCACATGTAGGCCAGACCAGGTAAGGAGGGCAGATTTCCCTCCCTAAAGGACCATTAGTGAACCAGATGGGTTTTTACAACAATCGATGATGGTTGTAACACTAAAACACTACAGGGAATAGTGGAGAGACCAAGGATCTAATGCGAGTGAGGAACTTAAAGTAATCAATATTGATACAGTAAAATTACTGGAGGGACCAAAAGCCAAGAAATCCCCTGGGCATCATCACCAACATCCTCGAGTTTTGAAAGACATGGATGATGGGGTAGAAAGGCACATGTGGAGTTGCTGATAGCACGATGTAAGCAATGTCATCAGAAGCATTCATTTAGAGAGATAAGTGAATGGGCAGAACTGTGGTAAATGTGAGGTCACCCACTTTGGGCCTAAAGGAGAGAGTAGGGGAATTTCTGAATGGTGGAAAGCTAGGAACAGTGAAGGTGCAAAGGGACTTGAAGGATCCAGGTCATTAAAATGTCATGGACGGGTCCAGAAAGTAATTAAAAAGGCTAATGGCCTTTCTATCGAGAGGACTAGAATACAAGGGGGTTGAAAAGCAAAGCCCTGGTTAGATCACACCTGGAGAACTGAGAGCAGATCTGGGCATCACATCTTAGGAAGAATATAGTGTCGATTTACCAGAATGTACCTGGACTCCAAGGGTTAAATTACAGGGAATGATTAAGCACAAACGAGGGCTATATTGCGTGGAATTTAGAAGGTTTAGGGGTGATTTGATTGAAGTTTCCAAGACATTAATCAGAATGCATAGTGTAGAGGGAAACTGATCGGAAAGTCTATCACAAAGTGGGCATCATGTCAGAATGAGTGGTAGACCTTTCAGAACGAAATTAAGAAAACCTCTTCACACAAAGGGTGGTCAAAGTTTAGAACACTTCTACAAACGGCAATTGATGCTGGATCAATTGTTACATTTTTGTAAGCCAAGAGTATTAAGAGGCGTGTGGTAAAGACTGGTATATGGAGTGAGGTGTCAGATCAGCCATGATTCATTGAATGGAGAACCAGGTTCTCAGGCTGAATGGCCTCCTCCTGTTCCAATGTGCTTGAAGAGATAGTGGATTGGTTATGATCTGTGACAAATATCATCTAGTTCATTGTTCATGTTAATACTTTAGAGGTAATTTTTAGTTCTGGGAAGATTAAAGTTTAACTGTAGAAAATGAGATAAATAAATAAATAAAGCAGCTTGGAGTCCATTACGCCTAAACATTTGAACTCATGTTGACTTAAGGATAGAAAGGTAAGATCCTAAATTAACAGGTGGGCTTACTTAGCTAGAGGTGTGAGGTCTACACTGCTTGCAAAGAAGTGCAGTCCAGAGAGATGTTTTGTTTTGGGAGTTAAAGCTAATTTAGTTTAAAAGCATTCAGTGAACCCTGAAAGGTTATGTTGTCATGGAGATGGACGGAGCTTAAGAAAGTTTTCTGGTTTTAATTTATCCAAGTGTTTGCTGGGACAGGGCATTAGTTACAGTTTGGACCTCGTGTAGTTTGCAGCTCACAGAGAAGCCTTGGGAGGTGTTAGCAGGCTCCAGGCAGTTAGGGCTCAGAGATGCCATAGGGAGCTGAGAAGGTGGCAGAGGATCACCAGTTGCATACTGGAGAGGGTTGGGCCCAGAAGAAGCCCTGGAAGCCTTTCAAACCTTGATGCAGCTGGAAGACTGGAGCTGGGAGAAATACAGGGGTAGCGCCAGCTTAGTGAAACTAGCAGTTTGCAAAAGAGTTGGAATTGTGCCAGAAATGGGAAGTGGGAGTGCAACTTTGTGAATCCCATGGAATGCTGTCTCAGGAGAAGAGATTGAACCATTAGGAGGTGAGCAGTCATTGAGGCAGTCCAAGTCAAAGCAGCTTTTGAAGGAATTCAGGGGCTAGATCTTCAAAAGCGAGGATTTGAAATCCTCTGTGCTGGAGACAGAGTTTTAACAAGATTTTGTGACTCACAGTGGTCACTGATGTCTGGGTGGGTTGCTGAGAAATCCATGGGATTTGTCTTGGTTTCATTTACCATTCAATGTGCTCAGTGGTGTGTTCAACCATGGTTTGCTTGCTAATTCATATTTACCTCATGTTAATCCTGAATGTAAGAATATAAGATAGATATTGTAGATTGTTTTACTTTTTAGACCTTATATAGTAAAGTTTATTTTGTTTGTTTAAAACCAGGGAATCTTGTGGTTTTATTCTCCTGGTGAGTAACTGGGATTTCAAACTCTGTTTAAAGGAGACAACAAGTTCCTGGTCTCCAATTGGATCATAACAGATCTTCCAGAATTCCCTAGATTCTAGAATGGTCCCCATATATTGGAAGGTAGCAAACATGACCCTGCTGTTCAAGAAGGAAGGTGAGAGAAATCTCTCTGCAGAAAATACCGGAAGCTATTATTAGGGATGTAGAACAAGCTGGGGCCTCAGCTATTTATTGACGAGACTGAGTTGTACTGTATCCAAGTTTATTATTGATACATTTCCACCTAGACTTCTAAGCTGTGAGGAGGATACAAAGAGATTGCTAAAGGATTTGGACAAGTTCAATGAGTGGGCAGGATGGTGGCAGATGGAATACAGGCCAGAATTTTTCTGTTGGCGAGTTGGGGGGCGGGGCCTGCTCGCCGATGCGAAAATGACGCAGGATGACATCGGGAGGAACTCCCAATGTTATCCCGCCCCATTTAAATATTCAGGAAGGCGGGGGAAACAGCGAAATCAGCTGTCCGCCCGCCCACCTGTCAATGGCCAATTGAGGCCATTGATAGGGTAGTTAACCCAGTTAAAGACCCTGCCCGTCCAAGGTTAGTGGGTCAGCCAGGAACCCTGGTGGGGAATAGAGGAAACATGAAACCTCATCCAGCGGCGGGGTGAGGTTTCATGTCTGTTTTTAAAAAGTTTAATAAAGTTTTAGTCATATTTATTAACATGTCCCATCTCGTGTGACATTGGCACATGAGGGGGACATTTTAGTAATATTTTAATTTTTCTATTTTCGCTGTTTATATAAAGCTGTGACCGATCTCCCTGAGACAGCACTTAGCCCCAGGGAGACGTGCGCTCTTCCCCCCACCTCCCTGCCACCGCCCACACAGGAAGTGCATAGCGCCCCCGTCGGGCAGCCCGCCCACTCAAAATGGCGGCGGGGCCTGCTTCGGTGGATGCGATTGGCTGACTGCCCGCCGCCGAGCCGGTGGGGCCCACCCGCCCATCGAGGGCAAAATTCTGTCCATAATGTGGGGAAGTGTAAAGTTATCCGCTTTGGCCATAGGAATAGAAAGGCAGAAGAGTTTTGAATTGGTGAGCAGTTGGGAAGTGTTGGTATTCAGAGGGATCTGGGTGTTATTGTACATAAGCACAAAACGCTAACATGCAGGTGCGGAAAGCAGTTAGGAATGCAAATGGCATGTTGGTCTTTATTACAAGGGGAATGGGGTATAAAGGTTGGGAAGTCTCGCTACAACTGTACAGGGCATTGGTGAGATTACAACTGGAGCGCTGTGTAGAGTTTTGGACTCTGTACCTCAGGAAGGCCGGACCTGCCCTCGGGGAGAGTAACAAAGGTTCACTAGACTGACTCCTGGAATGAGGGATTGTCTATGAAGTGAGATTGAGTAGACTAAGCCAATATTCTCTGGAGTTTAGAAGAATGAGAGATGATCTCATTGAATCCTACGAGATTCTGAAGGGGTTTGACAGGGTGGACACTGAGAGATTGTCTCTGCTGGTCGGGGAATCTAAAACACGGAAGCGCAGTCTCAGGATAAGAGGCCGATCATTTAGGACTGAGATGAGGAGAAATTACTTCACTCAAAGGATTGTGAATCTTTGGAATTCTCTACCCCAGAGGATTGTGGATGATCCATCATTGAATACGTTTCAGGCCGGGGTAGCCAGATTTGGGAGGACTGAGAGAATTGAGGGATAGGGTGAGAAAATAGAGTTGAGGTAAAAGATCAGCCATGATTGATTGGATAGTAGAACAGGCTAGAGGGGCAGAATGGCCCATTCCTGATCCTATTTCTTATATTCTTATGTGACATCACTTATTGACAATGCTCACTTTCCCTCAGCCCCCTCCTCTTCCTCTGTCCTCCCCCCTCTTCCCTCATTCACTCCCTCCTCTTCCTCTGTCCTCCCCCCTCCCCTCCTTCACTCCCCACTCTTCCTCTGTCCTCCCCCCTTCCCTCATTCACTCCCTCCTCTTCCTCTGTTCTCACCCCTCTTCCCTCATTCACTCCCTCCTCTTCCTCTGTCCTCTCCCCTCTCCACTCATTCACTCCCTCCTCTTCCTCTGTCCTCCCCCTCTCTCCTCCTTCACTCCCTTCTCTTCCTCTGTCCTCCCCCTCTCCCCTCCTTCACTCCCTCCTCTTCCTCTGTCCTTCCCCCTCTCCCCTCATTCACTCCCTCCTCTTCCTCTGTCCTCCCCCTCTCTTCTCCTTCACTCCCTCCTCTTCCTCTGTCCTCCCCCTCTCCCCTCCTTCACTCCCTCCTCTTCCTCTGTCCTCCCCCTCTCCCCTCATTCACTCCCTCCTCTTCCTCTGTCCTCCCCCTCTCCCCTCCTTCACTCCCTCCTCTTCCTCTGTCCTCCCCCCTCTCCCCTCATTCACTCCCTCCTCTTCCTCTGTCCTCACCCCTCTCCCCTCATTCACTCCCTCCTCTTCCTCTGTCCTCCCCTCTTCCCTCATTCACTCTCTCCTCTTCCTCTGTCCTCCCCCTCTCCGCTCATTCACTCTCTCCTCTTCCTCTGTCCTCACCCCTCTCCCCTCATTCACTCCCTCCTCTTCCTCTGTCCTCCCCCTCTCCCCTCCATCACTCCCGCCTCTTCCTCTGTCCTCCCCCTCTCCCCTCATTCTCTCCCTCCTCTTCCTCTGACCTCCCCCTCTCCCCTCATTCACTCCCTCCTCTTCCTCTGTCCTCCCCCTCTCTCCTCCTTCACTCCCTCCTCTTCCTCTGACCTCCCCCTCTCCCCTCATTCACTCCCTCCTCTTCCTCTGTCCTCCCCCTCTCCCCTTATTCACTCCCTCCTCTTCCTCTGACCTCCCCCCTTTCCCCTCATTCACTCCCTCCTCTTCCTTTATCCTCCCCCACTAACCCTTACCTACCCCTCTTCATCTATTTATTCTCAACTTCCTTCATCCCCTCCCACCCCTCCCTTCACTTGCTCCCACACTCCTCTCTTCAGCCCCTGCCTCTCCGAGTCTCTTACCCCCTCCCCTCCCAGCACCTCATACCCTCTCTCTTCCCACCCCAGTATAGGGTAAATTCTCTCTCCTCTCTCTTTCTGTCCCTCTCTCTCCTTCCCTGTCTCTCTCTCTCTCCCTTCCTCCCCCTGTCTTTCACTGTCTGTCTGTCTTTCTCCATCTCTTTCTCTCCCCGTGTATCCATCTCTCCATGTCTGTCTTTCTCTCTTTGTCTCTGTCTCTAGGTTTCCCTCACTCTCTCTCTCTCTCTCTCTTTCTCCATTTCTCTTTCTCTGCATTTCTCTCTCTTTGTCTCTCTCTCAATCCATTTATTTCTCTTTCTCTCTCCATTTCTCTCTCTTTCTCCCTCTTTCCCTCTCTTTCTCTCTCTTTCTCTTTCTCTCTCTCCATTTCTCTCTCTCTCTTTAGTCAAATTGAACATTTCCAGAGTCAAAAAACAAACAATTAAAAGCACAGTTAACCAGCAGTCTGAAACAACAAACCGGCGACTAACCAGTGAGTTCTGGTGTTAACTAGCACTGAGAAGGAGTTCTCTGTGCTGGTTATGGGTGAGTTGTTGGGGTGCATTTCGCATGGAGAGGGTCAGGGGTTGAGACAGGTAGACCCCAGCAGTCCCACACCTCCCTCCATCAATCCCATCACTCAGCACAACCCTCGTCCATTATTCCCTTTGTATTTGGTGATGCAATGTGGGCAACATTGGCAAAGTGCCCATCTGTAATTGCCCTTCAGGTGGTGTGAGCTGCCTTTGGAATACAACTGAGAGGTGCTGTCTAAGGAGCCTTGGTGAATTCCTGCAGTGCATCTTGTAGATGGTACACACACTGCTGCTACTGTGCGTTGATGGTGGAGGGAGTGAATGTTTGTGGATGGGGTGCCAATCAAGTGGGCTGCTTTGTCCTGGATGGTGTCAAGCTTCTTGAGTGTTGTGAGAGCTGCACTCATCCAGGCAAGTGGGGAATATTCCATCACACTCCTGACTTGTGCCTTGTAGATGGTGGACAGGCTTTGGGGAGTCAGGAGGTGAGTTACTCTCTGCAGGACTCCTAGCCTCTGAGCTGCTCTTGTAGCCACAGTATTTATATGGCTAGTCCAGTTCAGTTTCTGGTCAATGGTAACCCCCAGGATGTTGATAGTGGGGGATTCAGTGATGGTAATGCCATTGAATGTCAAGGGGCAATGGTTGGGTTCTCTCTTGTTGGAGATGGTCATTGCCTGGCACTTGTGTGGCACGAATATTACTTGCCACTTTGCTGATGATGGAGAGTGGATTGATGGGGCAGTGACTGGCTGGGTTGCTGGGACCTCTGGAGGAGGTCGAGATGGATCATCCACTTGGCACTTCTGGCTGAAGATTGTAGTAAATGCTTTAGCCTTATCTTTTGCACTGATGTGCTGGGCTCCTCCATCATTGAGGATGGGGATATTTGTGGAGCCTCCTCCTCCAGTGAGTTGTTTAATTGTCCACCACCATTCACAACTGGATGTGGCAGGACTGCAGAGCTTAGATCTGATCCGTTGGTTGTGGGATCACTTAGCTCTGTCTATCACTTGCTGCTTATGCTGTTTGACACGCAAGTAGTCCTGTGATATAGCTTCACCAGGTTGACACTTCATTTTTAGGTATGCCCAGTCTTGAGTTGCTAGATCTGTTTGAAATCTATCCCATTTAGCACGGTGGTAGTGCCACACAACACGATGGAGGGTATCCTCAATGTGAAGGTGGGACTTTGTCTCCACAATGACTGTGCGGTGGTCACTCCTACCGATACTGTCATGGACAGATGTATCTGTGACAGGCAGGTTGGTGAGGATGGGGTCAGGTATACTTTTCCCTCTTGTTGGTCCCCTCACCTACATGTGACTACTCTGAACAATTAGGGATGGGTAATAAATGCTGGCCTAGCCAGTGACACCCACACCCCAGGAACAAATAATAAAAAATTAGCTGATGGTAAAATGATTGGGGGACATAGATCTGTATCAATTGGCTAAAAAGTCTAAAAGGAATGAAACCGGACAGATTGACCCAGGCACCAGAAACAACAACGGCAATCGCGGCCCTGACAACCCTGCAAACTCCTCCTTACTAACATCTGGGGGCTAGTGCCAAAACTGTCTCACTGGTAGGACAGACCCAGCAGAGGTGGAGGCACAGTGGTATACAGTCAGGAGGGAGTTGCCCTGGGAGTCCTCAACATCGACTCCGGACCCCAAACATGGACAAGGAAACCTCCTGCTGATAACCACGTCCCGCCCTCCCTCAGCTGATGAATCAGTCTCCTCCATGTTGAACACCACTTGGAGGAAGCACTGAGGGTGGCAAGGGTGCAGAATGCCACAGATACATCTGTCCATGACAGTATCGGTAGGAGTGACCACCGCACAGTCATTGTGGAGACAAAGTCCCACCTTCACATTGAGGATACCCTCCATCGTGTTGTGTGGCACTACCACCGTGCTAAATGGGATAGATTTCAAACAGATCTAGCAACTCAAGACTGGGCAGGTGAGCTAAGCGATCCCACAACCAACAGATCAGATCTGAAGACAGCAGATTTCCTTCTCTAAAGGACAACAATCGACAATGGGTCTCATGATCACCGTCACACTCTTAACTCCAGATTTTTATCGAATTCCGATTCCCCCATCTGTCATGTTGGGATTGGAACCCGGGTTCCCAGAGCATTACTCTAGTTTAGTGACAATGCCACTATACCACCACCTCCCCTTTCTTTGTCTACCTGATCTTTGTCCACCTCTATCAAATCTCCCTCAATCTCCTTCTCTTCAACAAGAACAGCCCCAGCTTCTCCAACCTAACCTCGGAGCTCAAATTCCCCATCCCTGGAACCATTCAGGTAAACCTCCTCCGCACCCTCTCAAGGACCCTCACATCCTCCCTAGAGTGCAGTGACCAGAACTGGACACAATATTCTAGCTGGGGCCTAACCAGAGTTTTATAAAGGTTCAGTATAACTGCCCTAACTTGCAGTCCGATCTCAGCTAAAAACCATATACCTCCCTTTACCTCCACTCCCCTCCCCCTCCCAGCCCTCCACCCCCTCCCCCCCTCCCCCCTCCCAGCCCTCCATCCCATCCTCTCCCTCCCCCCTCCAAGCCCTCCATCCCCTCCCCTCCCCCTCCCAGCCCTCCATCCCCTCCTCCCCGTCCCCCCTCCCAGCCCTCCATCCCCTCTTCTCCCTCCCCCTCCCAGCCCTCCATCCCCTCCCCTCCCCCAAGCCCTCCTCTTCCCAGTCCTCCCTCACCGCCTCTCCCTCCCCTTCTCAGCCCTCCAACCCCTCCTCCCTTCCCTTCTCAGCCCTCCAACCCCTCCTCCCTTCCCTTCTCAGCCCTCTAACACTTCCTCCCTTCCCTTCTCAGCCCTCCAAATCCTCCTCTCCCTCCCAGACCCCCATCCCCTCCTCTCCCTCCCCACTCCCAGACCCCCATCCCCTCCCCCAAGCCCTCCAAATCCTCCTCTCCCTCCCCTTCCCAGTCCTCCGTCCCCTCCTCCCTCCCCTGCCCAGTCCCCCAACCTCCCTCTCCTTGCCTCCCTTGTCCCTCAACTCCGCAGCCCCCATTCGCCTTCTCCTCCTCCTCCATCGGCCCCTGAACCCTCCATCTCCTCCCCTATCCTCTTCCTGCTCCCCCTCCTCCAGTGCTAACCCCTGTTACTGGCACTCTCCCTCTGCCCCTTCTCCTCCACCTCCCACCTCCCACCTCCCCGCTTTGAGGGGAAGAGGAATTGGAGTCAGGCTGGGTTGTGGGGAACTTGCGCACACAAACACAGTTCAAACTTCAAAGACAAATAAAAGCCAAAGTTTCAGGTTAAAGCTGCAGAAAGTTTCCTTACCAATTCAGGCCACACATTTGTCAGTCATGGAGCATCCGAGATAGGAAAGAGTTCAATACATTCTGGGGTCCCACTGGAAACTTCAGCTAGTCCTGGGAAAGCTGACCCAGCAGATCACAGCTCTGACATCAGCACATCACAGCAGGAACAGGCCAATCACAGGGCACCGTCCAAAGCTGCCACTGCATTGCGATGGGCATGACCCTGTCACACATTGACAAGAGGTAAACAGAGAGGGCATGAACCCATCCACACATTAACCTTTCAGTCACCAATCTCCAGTGTAACAGGTCCGGACAAAGCAGCTCACAAAGTGCCAACTAATCAATGGGTTTTATATATAGAATAACAGATACCTGGGAGTGAGTTACAGGCTGGAATCTAATCGAGGGGTTCGGGGTGGTTTATGTATAGAATAACAGATACCCGGGAGTGAGTTACAGGCTGGAATCTAATCGAGGGGTTCGGGGTGGTTTATATATAGAATAACAGATACCCGGGAGTGAGTTACAGACTGGAATCTAATTGAGGGGTTCGGGGTGGTTTATGTATAGAATAACAGATTCCTGGGAGTGAGTTACAGTCTGGAATCTAATTGAGGGGTTCGGGGTGGTTTATGTATATAATAACAGATACCTGGGAGTGAGTTACAGATTGGAATCTAATTGAGGGGCTCGGGGTGGTTTATATATAGAATAACAGATACCCGGGAGTGAGTTACAGATTGGAATCTAATCGAGGGGTTCAGAGGGTTTATATATAGAATAACAGATACCCAGGAGTGAGTTACAGACTGGAATCTAATCGAGGGGTTCAGGGGGGTTTATATATAGAATAACAGATACCTGGGAGTGAGTTACAGTCTGGAATCTAATCGAGGGGTTCGGGGTAGTTTATATATAGAAAAGCAGATACCCGGGGATGAGTTACAGGCTGGAATCTAATCGAGGGGTTCGGGGTTTATATATAGAATAACAGATACCCGGGAGTGAGTTACAGGCTGGAATCTAATCGAGGGGTTCGGGGTGGTTTATATATAGAATAACAGATATCCAGGAGTGAGTTACAGACTGGAATCTGATCGAGGGGCTCAGGGTGGTTTATATATAGAATAACAGATACCCGGGAGTGAGTTAGAGACTGGAATCTAATCGAGGGGTTCGGGGCGTTTATGGATAGAATAACTGATAGCCGGGAGTGAGTTACAGACTGGAATCTAGTCAAAGGGTTCGGCGTGGTTTACTTATAGAATAACAGATACCCGGGAGTGAATTACGGACTGGAATCTAATTGAGGGGTTCGGGGGTGGTTTATACATAGAATAACAGATACCTGGGAGTGAGTTACAGGCTGGAATCTAATCGAGGGGTTCAGGATGGTTTACATATCGAATAACAGATACCCGGGAGTGAGTTACAGACTGGAATCTAATCGAGGGGTTCGGGGTGGTTTATATATAGAATAACAGATACCTGGGAGTGAGTTACAGGCTGGAATCTAATCGAGGGGTTCGGGATGGTTTATATAAAGAATAACAGATACCCGGGAGTGAGTTACAGGCTGGAAATTAATTGAGGGGTTCGGGGGTGGTTTATATATAGAATAACAGATATCCGGGAGTGAGTTACAGACTGGAATCTAATCGAGGGGTTCGGGGTGGTTTATATATAGAATAACAGATACCCGGGAGTGAGTTAGAGACTGGAATCTAATCGAGGGGTTCGGGGCGTTTATGGATAGAATAACTGATAGCCGGGAGTGAGTTACAGACTGGAATCTAGTCAAAGGGTTCGGCGTGGTTTACTTATAGAATAACAGATACCCGGGAGTGAATTACGGACTGGAATCTAATTGAGGGGTTCGGGGGTGGTTTATACATAGAATAACAGATACCTGGGAGTGAGTTACAGGCTGGAATCTAATCGAGGGGTTCAGGATGGTTTACATATCGAATAACAGATACCCGGGAGTGAGTTACAGACTGGAATCTAATCGAGGGGTTCGGGGTGGTTTATATATAGAATAACAGATACCTGGGAGTGAGTTACAGGCTGGAATCTAATCGAGGGGTTCGGGATGGTTTATATAAAGAATAACAGATACCCGGGAGTGAGTTACAGGCTGGAAATTAATTGAGGGGTTCGGGGGTGGTTTATATATAGAATAACAGATATCCGGGAGTGAGTTACAGACTGGAATCTAATCGAGGGGTTCGGGGTGGTTTATATATAGAATAACAGATACCCGGGAGTGAGTTACAGGCTGGAAATTAATTGAGGGGTTTGGGGTGGTTTATATATAGAATAACAGATATCCGGGAGTGAGTTACAGGCTGGAATCTAATCGAGGGGTTCGGGATGGTTTATATAAAGAATAACAGATACCCGGGAGTGAGTTACAGGCTGGAAATTAATTGAGGGGTTCGGGGGTGGTTTATATATAGAATAACAGATACCCGGGAGTGAGTTAGAGGCTGGAATCTAATCGAGGGGTTCGGGATGGTTTATATAAAGAATAACAGATACCCGGGAGTGAGTTACAGACTGGAATCTAATCGAGGGGTTCGGGGTGGTTTATATATAGAATAACAGATAACCGGGAGTGAGTTAGAGGCTGGAATCTAATCGAGGGATTCACTTTTTTTATTTATTCACCCGATGTGGGATTCACTCCCTGGGCCAGCATTTCTTGCCCATGCCTAGTTCACAGAATCACTGAATTTTAACAGCACAGAATGAGGCCATTCAGCCCATCATGTCTGCACCGTCTCTCCAAATGTGCATTATGACTCCGTGCCATTGCCCTGCCTTTTCCCTGTACGCCCGGACATTGTATTCAAATAATCATCTAATGTCCTCTTGAATGCCTCGATTGAACCTGCCTCCACCACACTTCCAGGCCGTGCATTCCAGACCCGAGCCACTCACTGTGTGAAAAATCACATTTGCTTCTTTTGCAAATTACTTTAAATCTGTGCCCTCTCGTTCTTGATCCTTTTACAAGTGGGAACAGCTTCTCTCTCTCTACTCTGTCCAGTCCCCTCATGGTTTTGAACATCTCTAACAAATCTCCTCTCAGCCTTCTCCTCCCCAAGGAGAACAGTCCCAACCTCTCCAATCTATCCTCATAGCTGAAGTTTCTCATCCCTGGAACCATTCTTGTAAACCACTTCTGCGCTCTCTCCAATGTGTTCACATCCTTATAGTTGCTCTTGAGAAGCTGGTGGTGAGCTGCCTTCTTAAACTGCTGCAGTGGGGGAAGTGATGGCATGTTGGTTTTGTCACGGACTAATAATTTAGAGACCCAGTGTAATGCTCTGGGACCCGGGTTCGAATCTGTTCACAGCAGATGGTGGAATTTGAATTCAATTAAAGAAAAATCAGGAACTAAATGTCTTCTGCATTCTGTGATTCTGATACTCTCTTCTGATGCTCTCTAACGATGACCATGAAACCAGTTAATTGCTGTAGACACCCATCTGGAGGGCTGCTTTGGGCTGCAGCAGAGTGCTTATTTTGGGGGAGTTTGGTGATTGAGGGAGTTTGGTGAGGAGGGAATGAGGTGATCCTTTAAGTACCATGAGTACGGTCAGGTAGGTATTTGCTACTTTTATCACTTATGGTTTTTAAGGTCTTATTTTCAGTTCATCATTTAAGGGCTATATTCTGTAACAATGAGGAGCAGGGAAGAAGGGCCCTAAAGTAATTGATATTATTTGATATTGAGTATCTTCCAAAAGTTTTAATTTAATTTAATTTAAAGGGGTAAGTCATGGCAGGAGAGCTCAAAGCCGTGGCATGCTCCTCCTGCTCTATGTGGGAAGCCGGGAACATTTCCAATGCCCAGGGCCAGCATGTGTGCGGGAAGTGTCTCCAGCTGCAGCTCCTGGAAGCCCGGGTTTCGGAGCTGGAGAGGCCGCTGGGGACACTGGAGCATCCGCGAGGCGGAGAGTATCGTGGATAGCACCTATAGAGAGGTGGTCACACCGCAGGCTAAGAATCCACAGGCAGGAAGGGAATGGGTGACCACAAAGCAGAGCAAGAGGACTAGGCAGGCAGTGCAGGAATCTCCTGGGACTATTCCACTACAAAACAGATATACCGCTTTGGATACTGTTCAGGGGAATGGCCTCTCAGGAGAAAGCAGCAACAGCCAAATTTGTTGCACCACGGTTGGCTCTGCTGCACAGGGGAGGAGTAAAAAGTGTGGGAATGCAATGTTTATAGGGGATTCAATTGTAAGGGGAATAGATAGGTGTTTCTGTGGCCACAAACGAGACTCCAGGATGATATGTTGCCTCCCTGGTGCTAGGGTCAAGGATGTCTCAGAGCAGCTACAGGACATTCTGAAGGGGGAGAGTGAGTAGCCAGTGGTCATGGTACACATTGGTACAAAGAACATAGGTCAAAAAAAAGGGATGAGGTCCTAAAAGCAGAATATAGGGAGTTAGGAAGTAAGTTGAAAAGTAGGACCTCAAAGGTAGTGATCTCAGAATCACTACCAGTGCCACGTGCATGTCAGAGTAGAAATAGCAGGATATATCAGATTAATACGTGGCTGAAGAGATGGTGTGAAGGGGAGAGTTTCAGATTCCTGGGACATTCGGACCGGTTCTGGGGGAGGTGGGACCTGTATAAACTGGACGGGTTACACCTGGGCAGGACCGGGACTGATGTCCTAGGGGGAATATTTGCTAGAACGGTTGGGGAGGGTTTAAACTAAAATGGCAGGGGGATGGGAACCTATGCAAGGAGTCAGAGGAGGGGGAATCGAGGACAAGAACAAAAGACAGAAAGGGGAATAAGAAAAGTGATAGGCAGAGAAATCAAGGGCAAGAATCAAACAGGACATCAGTGAAAAATAGTGGGAACAGGACAAGTAATGTTAAAAAGACAAACCTTAAGGCTCTGTGCCTTAACGCGAGGAACATTCGCAATGAAGTGGATGAATTAACCGCGCAAATAGATGTAAACAGGTATGATATAGTTGGGATTACGGAGACATGGCTGCAGGGTGACCAGGGATGAGAACTGAACATCCAGGGATATTCAGTATGGAGGAAGGACAGACAAAAAGGAAAAGGCAGTGGAGTTGCATTGCTGGTGAAAGAGGAAATTAACACAATAGTGAGGAAAGATGTTAGCTCCGATGATGTGGAAACTGTATGGGTAGAGCTGAGAAACACTAAGGGGCAAAAAACGTTAGTGGGGGTTGTATATAGACCCCCAAACTGTAGTGGTGATGTTGGGAATGGCATTAAACAGGAAATTAGAGACGCATGCAATAAAGGAACATCTGTAATTATGGGTGACTTTAATCTGCATATAGATTGGGCAAATCAAATTAGTAACAATACCGTAGAGGAGGAATTCCTGGAGTGGAAACGGGATGGTTTTCTGGACCAGTATGTTGAGGATCCAACTAGAGAACAGGCCATCCTAGACTGGGTATTGTGTAATGAGAAAGGAATAATTGGCAATCTAGTTGTGCGAGGCCCCTTGGGGATGAGCAACCATAATATGATAGAATTCTTCATCAAGATGGAGAGTGACGTAGTTGGTTCTGAGACTAGGGTCCTGAATCTTAATAAAGGAAACTACGATGGTATAAGGCGCAAGTTGGCTATGATGGATTGGGAAATGTTACTTAAAGGGATGATGGTGGATAGGCAATGGCAAACATTCAAAAAGCGCATGGATGAACTGCAACAATTGTTTATTCCTGTCTGGCAAAAAAGTAAAATAGGAAAGGTGGCCAAACCATGGCTTACAAGGGAAATTAGAGATAGTTTTAGATGCAAGGAAGAGGCATACAAATTGGCTAGAAAAAACAACAGACCTGAGGATTGGGAGCAGTTTAGAATTCAGCAAAGGAGGACCAAGGGATTGATTAAGAAGGGGAAAATAGAGTAAGAGAGTAAACTTGTGGGGAACATAAAAACTGACTGTAAAAGTTTCTATAGGTATGTGAAGAGAAAATGATTGGTGAAGACAAATGTAGGTCCCTTACAGTCAGAAACAGGGGAATTTATAATGGGGAGCAAAGAAATGGCTGACCAACTAAATACATACTTTGGTTCTGTCTTCACAAAGGAGGACACAAATAACATACCAGAAATGTTGGGGAACACAGGGTTTAGTGAGCGGGAGGAACTGAAAGAAATCAGTATTAGTAGGGAAATGGTGTTGGGGAAATTGACGGGATTGAAGGCCGATAAATCCCCGGGGCATGATAATCTACATCCCAGAGTGCTTAAGGAAGTGGCCCTAGAAATAGTGGATGCATTGGTGGTCATCTCCCGAGATTCTATAGACTCTGGAACAGTTCCTACAGATTGGAGGGTAGCTAATGTAACCCCACTATTTAAAAAGGGAGGCAGAGAGAAAACAGGGAATTATAGACCAGTCAGCCTGACATCGGTAGTGGGGAAAATTCTAGAGTCCATTATAAAAGATTTAATAGCTGAGCACTTGGAAAACAGTGGCAGAATCGGACAGAGTCAGCATGGATTTATGAAAGGGAAATCATGCTTGAGAAATCTACTGGAATTTTTCGAGGATGCAACTAGTAGAGTTGATGAGGGGGAGCCAGTGGATGTGGTTTATTTGGACTTTCAGAAGGCTTTCGACCAAGTCCCACATGAGAGATTAGCATGTAAAATTAAAGCGCATGAGATTGGGGGTAGAGTATTGAGATGGGTAGAAAACTGGTTGGCAGACAGGAAACAAAGAGTAGGAATAAACGGGTCTTTTTCCGAATGGCAGGCAGTGACTAGTGGGGTACCGCAGGGATCGGTGCTGGGACCCCAGTTATTCACAATATATATTAATGATTTAGATGAGGGAACTAAATGTAATATCTCCAAATTTGCAGATGACACAAAGCTGGGTGGGAAGGTGAGCTGTGAGGAGGAGGCAGAGATGCTTCAGTATGATTTGGACAAGCTGAGTGAGTGGGCAAATGCATGGCAGATGCAGTATAATGTGGATAAATGTGAGGTTATCCACTTTGGTAGCAAAAACAGGAAGGCAGATTTTTATCTGAATGGCTATAAATTGAGAGAGGGGAATGTGCAACGAGACCTGGTTGTCCTTGTACACCAGTCGCTGAAGGTAAGCATGCAGGTGCAGCAGGCGGTAAAGAAGGCAAATGGTATTTTGGCCTTCATAGCCAGAGGATTCGAGTACAGGAACAGGGATGTCTTGCTGCAATTATACAGGGCCTTGGTGAGACAATACCTGGAATATTCTGTGCAGTTTTGGTCTCCTTATCTGAGGAAGGATGTACTTGCTATAGAGGGAGTGCAGCGAAGGTTTACCAGACTGATTCCTGGGATGGCGGGACTGACATATGAGGAGAGATTGAGTTGGTTAGGATTATATTCACTGGAGTTCAGAAGAATGAGGGGAGATCTCATAGAAACCTATAAAATTCTAACAGGACTAGACAGGGCAGATGCAGGAAGGATGTTCCTGATGGTGGGGGAGTCCAGAACCAAGGGTCACAGTCTGAGGATATGGGGTAGATCATTCAGGACTGAGATGAGGAGAAATTTCTTCACCCAGAGAGTGGTGAGCCTGTGGAATTCGCTACCACAGAAAGTAGTTGAGACCAAAACATTGTATGTTTTCAAGAAGGAGTTAGATATAGCTCTTGGGGCGAAAGGGATCAAAGGGTATGGGGAGAAAGCGGGTGCAGGCTATTGAGTTGGATGATCAGCCATGATCATAATGAATGGTGGAGCAGGCTCGAAGGGCCGAATGGCCTACTCCTGCTCCTAGTTTCTATGTTTCTACGTAATGCCCTTTAGGGAAGGAAATCTGCTGTCCTTACCTGGTCTGGCCTACACGAGACTCTAGACCCACAACAATGTGGTTGACTCTTAAATGCCCCCTGAACAAGGGCAATAGGAAATGGGTAATAAATGCTGGCCTAGCCAGTAACACCCACATCCCGTGAATAAATTTTTAAAAAGTCCATGTGGTGTAGGTACACCCACCGTGCTGTTAGGGAGAGAGTTCCAGGATTTTGACCCAGCGACAGTGAAGGAACAGCGATATATTTCAAAGTCAGGATGGTGAGTGACTTGGAGGGGAACTTCCAGGTGGTGGTGTTCCCATCTATCTGCTGCCCTTGTCCTTCTAGATGGTGGTGCACATGGGTGCAATCGAAGGAGCCTTGGTGAGTTCCTGCAGTGTATCTGCTGCTACTGTATGTCTGTGACGGAGGGAATGTCACACCATCCTGACTTGGAACTATATCACCAGTCCTTCACTGTCGCTGGGTCTTAATCCTGGATGTCCCTCCCTAGTATCTACTATTAATCTTGACTAACCCTTGCTGTTGAGGATGATTGTCTCTTGCATGTGTTTGAAGATGGCTGATGAGGCTGATTTTGGATCTGCAGACATTATGGCACGTTGGCCATTTGTCATGGTTGGGATGCCTGGTTGTGTGTTATTAGTGGGGGATATGGCGTATCCTTTTGGGCATTTTCCTTTACTCTTTCATTCTGCCACTGTTGGGTCTCTAAATGCTGGGATCCTTCCCACAGACATTACCTCCATCTGGTTCAATCCAGGGTGATGGTGTTCCAGGAGTTAAGGTCAATATTGCATTACTTCATGTTGGCTTTGAATGCATCGTTCTTCTGTCCTCCTCTGGCACATCTGCCCTGACTGAGCTGGGAGAGAGGACCTGCGCTGGGAGCCTGGTACCTGACATCCGAACTATAACCAACCCCACAAAGCTGATGGTGGATAATCCTGGCCTCCATGCCTGTGGGTGGACATTGATCCTAGTGTCCCTGTCCTCCCACGCAATATATCAGATCTTCCCGACAGCGGGAAGGCGCTTTGAGGTGCCCTCTATATGTTGTCCATGTTCCAGCCCTGCACAGTAAGGGAGGGGTCAGGCGCCTGGTAAACCAGGAGCTTGGTTTCTGTTTTGATGTCCCGATCTTCGAACGCTCACTTCCTCGGGCTGCCAGAGGCTGCGGCAGCAGATGTCGGGTGATCCTGGATTTCTTCATCGATGTCAGCCTTCTGTGAAAGGAACTGTCAGGTATTGGAAGCTTCCCCATTCTCCAGGCCACGGTCAGTGGGGCTGGACCCTGTGCGTTTGGAACTTGCTGATGGAGAACGTTGAGTGCAAGTCCCATCTCCTCATCTGCTTCAGTAAAATATGTCGACCGTTCTCTGGAGGTTGGTCTCCAGCACAGCACGTTCTGCAGCATCCTCGATCATTCAGGCCCTGGTGGTCTTCCCTTTTGAATAGAGTGGCCTGAGATGAAATAGTTTATAGTCCATTCGATAAATAAGCTGCCCTCCAGCAGGGAGCTCATCTCTCGTCGAACAGAAAATGGCAGCAACATAATGGGAGAAAGCAGGAGTGACGACACAGCATTCTGTAACTACTGCCTTCACCTCAGAAGCGTCTGTACTGGATTCACTGTTAAGGATCACCACTCACATGTCACCATGAAGCATCCTGGGGGTTACCATTGACCAGAAACTGAACTGGACTAGCCATATAAATACTGTGGCTACAAGAGCAGGTCAGAGGCTAGGAATCCTGCAGCGAGTAACTCACCTCCTGACTCCCCAAAGCCTGTCCACCATCTACAAGGCACAAGCCAGGAGTGTGATGGAATACTCCCCACTTGCCTGGATGAGTTCAGCTCCAACAACACTCAAGAAGCTGGATATCATCCAGGACAAAGCAGCCGCTTGATTGGCACCACATCCACAAACATTCACTCCCTCCACCACCGACACACAGTAGCAGCAGTGTGTGTACCATCTACAAGATGCACTGCAGGAATTTACCAAGGCTCCTTAGACAGCACCTTCCAAACACATGATTGCTACCGTCCAGAAGGACAAGGGCAGCAGATAGATGGGAACACCACCACCTGGAAGTTCCCCTCCAAGTCACTCACCATCCTGACGTGGAAATATATCACCGTTCCTTCACTGTCGCTGGGTCAAAATCCTGGAACTCCCTCCCTAACAGCACTGTGGATGTACCTACACCACATGGACCGCAGTGGTTCAAGAAGGCAGCTCACCACCACCTTCTCAAGGGCAACTAGGGACGGGCAATAAATGCTGGCCCGGCCAGCGAAGCCCACATACTGTGAATGAATAAAAGAATTAAAAATTGCCCTTGAGAAGTTGGTGGTGAGCTGGTTAGATTCTCTCTTGTTGCAGATGGTCATTGCCTGGCACTTGTGTGGTGCGAATGCTACTTGCCATTTGTCAGCCCAAGCCTGGATATTTTCCAGGTCTTGCTGCATTTGGACATGGACTGCTTCAGTATCTGAGGAGTCGTGAATGGTGCTGAACATTGTGCAATCACCAGTGAACATCCCCACTTCTGACCTTATGATGGAAGGAAGGTCATTGATGAAGCAGCTGAAGATGGCTGGGCCGAGGACACTACCCTGAGGAACTCCTACAGTGATGTCCTGGAGCTGAGATGACTGACCTCCAACAACCACAACCATCTTCCTTTGTGCTAGGTATGACTCCAACCAGTGGAGAGTTTTCCCCATGATTCCCATTGACTCCAGTTTTGCTGGGGCTCCTTGATGCCACACTTGGTCAAATGCTGCCTTGATGTCAAGGGCAGTCACTCTCACCTCACCTTGGGAGTTCAGCTCTTTTGTCCATGTTTGAACCAAGGCTGTAATGAGGTCAGGAGCTGAGTGGCCCTGGCGGAACCCAAACTGGGCATCAGTGAGCAGGTCATTGCTAAGCAAGTGCCGCTTGATAGCACTGTTGATGACCCCTTCCATTACTTTACTGATGATGGAGAGTAGACTGATGGGGGAGTAATTGGCCGGTTTGGATTTGTCCTGCTTTTTGTGTACAGGACATACCTGGGCAATTTTCCACATAGCCGGGTAGATGTCAGTGTAGTAGCTGTACTGGAACAGCTTGGCTAGAGACACGGCAAGTTCTGGAGCACAAGTCTTCAGTACTATTGCCAGAATATTGTCAGGGCCCATAGCCTTTGCACTATCCAGTGCCTTCAGCCATTTCGTGATATCATGTGGAGTGAATCGAATTGGCTGAAGACTGGCATCCGTGATGTTGGGGACCTCTGTAGGAGGTCGAGATGGATCATCCACCCAGCACTTCTGGCTGAAGATTGTTGCAAATGCTTTAGCCTTATCTTTTGCACTGATGTGCTGGGCTCCTCCATCATTGAGGATGGGGATATTTGTGGAGCCTCCTCCTCCAGTGAGTTGTTTAATTGTCCACCACCATTCACAACTGGATGTGGCAGGACTGCAGAGCTTAGATCTGATCCGTTGGTTGTGGGATCGCTTAGCTCTGTCTATCACTTGCTGCTTATGCTGTTTGACACGCAAGTAGTCCTGTGTTATAGCTTCACCAGGTTGACACCTCATTTTTAGGTATGTCTGGTGCTGCTCCTGGCATGCCCTCCTGCGCTCTTCAATGAACCAGGGTTGATCCCCTGGCTTGATGGTCATGGTAGAGTGGGGGATATGCCGGGCCATGAGGTTACAGATTGTGTTCGAGTACAATTCTGCTGCTGCTGATGGCCCACAGCACCTCATGGATGCCCAGTCTTGAGTTGCTAGATCTGTTTGAAATCTATCCCATTTAGCACGGTGGTAGTGCCACACAACACGATGGAGGGTATCCGCAATGTGAAGGTGGGACTTTGTCTCCACAATGACTGTGCGGTGGTCACTCCTACCGATACTGTCATGGACAGATGCATCTGCAGCAGGCAGGTTGGTGAGGACGAGGTCAAGTATGTTTTTCCCTCTTGTTGTTTCCCTCACCACCTGCTGCAGACCCAGTCTAGCAGCTATGTCCTTTAGGACTCGGCCAGCTCGGTCAGTAGTGGTGCTACCGAGCCACTCTTGGTGATGGGTATTGAAGTCTCCCACCCAGAGTACATTCTGTGCCCTTGCCACCCTCAGTGCTTCCTCCAAGTGATGTTTAACATGGAGGAGACTGATTCACCAGCTGAGGGAGGGCGGTACGTGGTAATCAGCAGGAGGTTTCCTTTCCCATGTTTGGGGTCCGGAGTTAATGTTGAGGACTCCCAGGGCAACTCCCTCCCGACTGTAAACCACTGTGTCACCACCTCTGCTGGGCCTGTCCTGCTGGTGGGACAGGACATACCCAGGGATGGTGATGGTGGTGTCTGGGACAGTATCTGTAAGGTATGATCCCGTGAGGATGACTATGTCAGGCTGTTGCTTGACTAGTCTGTGAGACAGCTCTCCCAATTTTGGCACTAGCCCCCAGATGTTAGTAAGGAGGAGTTTGCAGTGTTGACAGGGCTGAGTTTGCCGTTGTCGTTTGCGGTGCCCAGGTCGATGCCGGGTGGTCCGTCCGGTTTCATTCCTTTTTGTGACTTTGTAGCGGTTTGATACAACTGAGTGTCTGACTCAGGCATTTCAGAATCAACCGCATTGCTGTGGGTCTGGAGACACATGTAGGCCAGACCAGGTAAGGACGGCAGATTTCCTTCCTTAAAGGACATTAGTGACCCAGATGGGTTTTTACAATAATGGTTTCATGGTTATCATTATTCCAGATTTTTATTAAATGCAAATTTCACCATCTGCCGTGGTGGGATTCGAACCCAGGTCCCCAGAGCATTACCCTGGGTCTCTGGATTACCAGTCCAGCGACAATACCAGTAACACCATCACCTCCCCATAGTGGGGAGACCTAGACAGTGATGTCCACATCCCGTGAAAGAATTTTAAAAATATCAAGGGGCGATGGTTAGATTCTCTCTTGTCGGAGATGGTCATTGCCTGGCACTTGTGTGGCGTGAATGTTACTTGCCACTTGTCAGCCCAAGCCTGGATATTGTCCAGGTCTTGCTGCATTTGGACATGGACTGCTTCAGTATCTGAGGAGTCGCGAATGGTGCTGAACATTGTGCAATCGTCAGTGAATCCCACATCCTGGGAATGAAATAGGTGGTGAGTGAGCCTGTTCTGTCTGAGATTTTCTGTCAAATGATTGGGTGGAAGTTATTCCTCATTCCAACAGCAGGGGTCAGCATTGCATGGCAAAGCCAATGGCTGCAGAGTTTGAGCAGAGAGCAGCAGACTAAGCAGTCAATGTCTGGGGTCAGGGTCTGGGGGGTCAGACTCTGGGGGTTGGAGTAATGGTGAACGGTTGTTTTACAGACTGGCGGTAGGTTTATAGCGGAGTTTGTAGTGTAATGGTCCGGCATAGAAAGGGTTAACGTGGGACAGGCTACAGTGCCGCCCACAGTGTGATGCAAAGGAACATATGACCCGAGTCTAGAGGGCAGTCTTGTACTGGACAGAGACGTGTGTAAATGCAAGTATGGAGACAGCTCCTAGCTTCAACCTTATGCTGTATGTATGTGACGGAAAGCATCAGAAGTGAAGGTGCAGAAGGAGGTCACCAGAGTAAAGCAGGATTGGAAGCAGAAGGCAGAAATAAAACCCCACACTGCACTCAAAACTCCTTTGAGCCCCGTGAAAGTCCAGCTTCAATACCCAAAGAGCTCAGAGTCAGGAGCCTTAGCAGAGCTGAGCTGAAAATGTGAGTTCCTGGTCAGAATGAGCGTTTAAAAGCTTTAAAGTCAGCAGTAATCAGAATTGCCATGTTAAAATGCACCGTGAAACCCCCCCCACTGAATCGGCATCTGACCATCTGGTGGCTCCGATCGAGAAACCATTTAATTAAATAACAATCGGCAGCTAAAAGACCCAGCAAAATCCCCCCACCCGAAAACACTTTGATATCACAGGGGAGACACGAGAAAGGCTGATCCGGGAACCCGCTGCTGAAAACTTAAAACACAGAAATCACAAACGCCAATACTGTGGGTGCCCACCAAAACCAACAAGCATGGGAAACCTCATTGAGAGGTACCACGGATCAAAAATCTACCTTACCAGGCCAGGCCGAAACCAGGCACAAAATTGGGAATGTTGGAGAAAGAGATTCCTTAGATACATGATTGCTTCAGGCCCAGAGAAGAAGACAGAGGCAGAACAGGTTAACACACTGGTTTACTTGGTAGGTCCAATAGCTGATGATATAATAGCTAGACAAGGAATCAGGGAATCCTCAGCAAAATTTGATGAAGTTTTAAAATCGTTTGATACATATTTTAATTTGAGCAGCAGCAAGATCATTGAAAGAGCAAAGTTTAACAAACGTGTCCAACAGCCAGGAGAACCTGTCGACTCCTTCATTAATGAGCTGTACAGAATCACTGAAGGCTTTGACTATGGAAACCTGAAATCAGAGCTAATTAGGAACAGAGTTGTTGTTGCAGTGGCAGATGATGCTTCAAGCTAAGGAAGATTTAACCCTCGAAGAGGCCATTCAAATTGTCAGGCGATCTGAAATCCATTTACAGCACAGATCCATCCGATGGGCCGAATGCAAACCATGGTACAGAGCAACCTTCACTGTCCAACTAGTAAAACAGCGAAGGAGCAGTGATACTCCAGGCCAAGTAAAGCAATACCTTAAGTGACCAGTAGAGGGTGGGTGCCCATGCCAGCACAGTGGAGACAAGTGACCCCATAGACATGATCAATGTCCAGCTGTCTAAACACAGTGTTTTAATTCCAACTGCACAGGACACTTCAGAGAGCTGTGCAAAGCTAACACACCCTGACACACGCTGATCCCCGGACCATTCACGAGGCTGTGGAGACACAACCACGCTTCTTAGGTGAGGTCAAAGATCAGGGATTTTCGTTCTGGTTAACTCAGTTAATGGTCATCTCACAAACTTAAAATTGGGCCCGGGAGCCAGTTACGGTCCACCAGGACAAGGAACTCTGGCGAGAGACCCTCTGGCTACAAGTGACAGACACACCACTCGATGGGCCTGGAGGAATTTGACCTCCGGTTATAGGCATGATTCTGGATCCATTCGGGTATAGCAGCAAGCAGCACGTCATCCATAACCAATCCTTTACTCTTCCCAGCAGAGGTGCTTGTGTTGCCCTTAACCTTCTTAAAACGGCAGAAGGACATCAAAACAACTTCTGTCATCAACTTCACAGAACTGCGAGCTCCGAAGAGGGCCACCAGTAAGGAGACTCTCGACAGGGACTTCAGCTCTGAACTATCTTCACTCTTGGCAGCGCTGGGTTTGTCCAACTTCTTCAGAGACACCAAGCGCACCTCATTGCTCAGACCGGCTAGACACTCAGTCCAGAATTGTCCCAGATTCCCACAACGTGTGGTAGTGGGCAGGAAAAAGGACATTTTACCCACTGGCTGCAATGGCGGGGTTTTACAGTGTCTCATCCCATCCCTATTGCATCCTGCCTCATTAATAATGCATTCCCGGGACCCCAAATGAGGATGATGGTCTCCTCCGTTCTTCCAGGATAAGTCACTCTTCCCATCACTTTTATCACACATCCACGGGGATCTCACTCACTGCCAGTTCAAGGGACATCACCATTCACTCTCTCACACTCACCCTCATCTGCCCTGAGGATGGTCCTCATCCCGTCCACCCACTCACCACCCACAAATACCAGGCATCCTTCTCATCTGGCCTGCCAGGACTCCCACCATCTGTCTTCATGCAGGACAAGCTGGCACACAACAAAAGCTCGCAGGCTGGTGGAGGGATGCCGGACATCAAGGAGGAAGCAGTGGGAACAGCATTCCAGTGACCCAGAGTAATGCTCTGGGGGACCCAGGTTCGAATCCCACCACAGCAAATGGTGCAATTTGAATTCAATAAAAAACTGGAATTAAAAGTCTGATGACGACCATGAAACCATTGCCAATTGACGTAATAACCCATCTGGTTTATTAATGTCCTTTAGGGAAGGAAATCTGCTGTCCTTACCTGGTCTGGCCTACATTTGACTCCAGACCTACAGCAATGTAGTTGACTCTGAAATGGTCTCTGGGTAAGGGCAATTAGGGATGGGCAATAAATGCTGACCTAGCCAGTGATGCCCACATCCCATGAACAAATAAATAGATTAAGAGGTCCTCAGAGACTTTAGCCAGCGACAATCTGGACTGTTCCTATACTAATGGTGAGATCACTGGTGCTCAACCAAGTGAGGATCCAGCAGTGCAACATCCATCATATAACCAGGCTGTGAGTGAGTTCCCCTGTTCTGCAGTCCCCTGCCATGCACTAATTATCTCTCCTTACTTTGGCTGACACTTCAGGGGGTCTAGGAGCCAGGTCCTCGACTCAAGTCCTGAAGGCACTTTGGAAGAAGAGCCTGATGACATCCTCATTGAAGACCGGTCACAGCGCTCACCCATACCCTCCAGAGGCACACACCTCTGTGAGACCTAGTTCTAGAGTAGCCTCGGGGTCACATGGTGAGCACGTCGCACTGTCTGACTCACAGCAGGCGGCAGCAGTAACTTCCCAGGTTTCCGGCACTCGGAGGACTGCTGGAGGCCAGAAATCTGTTGAGTCTGAGTCAGATGAGGAGCCTCTGGACTCAGTCACACCACAGTTGCTGGAGCTGCAAAGGCAAGCTCAGGAACATCATGAAGGTACCTGCTCTACCTGTCCCACCCCCCTTTAAACCAGCTTATATTTCACCTCTTTTCTATTTTTCCTTATTTCTGTTGAAGAGTCATTCGGACTCGAAACGTTAACTGTGTTCCTCTCCGCAGATGCTGTCAGACCTGCTGAGTTTTTCCAGCTATTTTTGTTTTTGTTTTGCCTTTCCAGCATCCGCAGTTTTTTGCTTTTCTCTTTATGAAGGGATGTCCGCTACACTCCTCAGATTGCAAGGCACCATGAAGGAGTCCGTCTGCCTTCAGTCTGAGGTGATAGTGCCAGCATGCCAAAACACTGAGGTCAACCCTGGTAGGATGGCAGCAGTCATGGAGACCTTGGTCCAGGATGTCACTCCTGCACTGCTGCGTGGGCTGAACTCCATTGCTGACTCCATAGTTAGCCTCTAACAGTGTCAAAGCGAGAGGGGTGCGGGGCAGTTCAATCTCACTCCAGCTGCCCCTTCTTCTCTACTTCGCCTGTGCTTATTGCTGCCAGAATGTCATGGACAGGCATCACAGAGTTCCGTCATTCTCTCTGTGTGTTCTCAGCACCTTCAGCATTTGTGATCGGTGATGCTGTGCTCCTGAAGGGGTCAGGTGCTGAAGGCTGACAAAGGATCAGATGCTTTTAAAGTTTCATGGTTGCGTTTCCATGATATGACCCTAATGAGAGTGCAAGTGAGCTGCCCTCAGTGAGACAGGAGTCAGACATTCACAGATGCTTTGTGAAGATCTATGGACTGTTCACCGCATATCGTCATCATCCGCCTGGAATCTAACAACTATAGGGCCTCCGCTGTGTCTCCATGACATGAGCCTGACCACTGAGGGTATGTGCGCTGCCATCAGCCACACAGAAGTCAAACTTTCACAGGTGCAAGGTAAGGATGTCAGGACTGTCCTCACTGCATCTTGTCATCATCCTCCACGA
The DNA here is from genome assembly GCF_964194155.1 of Cetorhinus maximus. NCBI lineage: Eukaryota > Metazoa > Chordata > Chondrichthyes > Lamniformes > Cetorhinidae > Cetorhinus > Cetorhinus maximus. Next base: position 293,398 of record NW_027596307.1, read on the forward strand.
ATCTTGCAGCTATGAGGGACTCCCGAGAATGGCTGATTTGTCTGGCCAGTGTGATCGCCTCATTGCCAGCATCCTCGCCTTCGAGGGCCTTATCATCGTCAACCCCTTTGACATGCTCCTCATCAGAGGATATGTGTAGCTCCTCCATCTCCTCCTCAGCCAGGTCCTCCCCCCATTGCAGCACCAGTTGTGGAGCGCGCAGCAAGTAACAATGATGTGCGATTCCCTCTGGGGACTGTATTACAGGCTCCACCATGTCTTGTTTCTTTTTTTAATGATGCACACAGGCCATCACCATTGTAGCTAGGCTAACTTTATTGATAACACATTTTGCTAACATGAACACATATCTGCACTAACTGTACTCTATCAAGACAAGCTTGTATCATAGTTCAGTAAAACAATCAAATCAGAGGGAGTACAGCTGCATTAAGTTTCAAAGGAGTAAAGCAAGGATGGATGGCCTCTACTTTAATGCCAGGAGTATTACGGGTAAAAAGGATGTGTTAAGGGTGAGGATTGACATGTGGAATTGTGATACAGTAGCCAAAACAGAAACATGGTTGAGGGAGGTGCAGGATTGGCAGCTCAACATTCCGGGATATAGAATCTTCAGGCGAGACAGGGGAGGGGGTAAAAGAGGAGGAGGAATTGCATTATTAGTTAAGGAGTCAGTTACTGCAGTAAGGAGAGATGATATCTTGGAGGGGGCATTGAATGAAGCTTTGTGGGTAGAGCTTAGGAATAAAAAAGGGGCAGCCACATTGTTAGGTGTTTATTATAGACCCCCAGATAGTCAGCAGGAAATTGAGGTGCAAATATGTGCACAATTTGTGGAGGTGTGTAAAAACAATAACAATAGGGTAATTATATTAAGTGATTTCAACTTTCCCAACATTAATTAGGATAGACGTAGTGTTAAGAACATAAGAACATAAGAACTAGGAGCAGGAGTAGGTAATTCAGCTCCTCGAGTCTGCCCCGCCATTTATTACAATCATAGCTGATCTCATTTCAGCCTCAACTCCAATTTCCCGCCCTCTCCCCATAACCTTTCAACCCATTACTAATTAAAAATCTGTCTATCTCCTCCTTAAATTTATTCAGCGTCCCAGCATCCACTGCACTCTGAGGTAGTGAATTCCACAGATTCACGACCCTTTGAGAAAAGTAATTCCTCCTCATCTCTGATTTAAATCTACCACCCCTTAGCCTAAAACTATGGCCTCTCGTTCTAGAATGCCCCACAAGGGGAAACATCCGCTCCACGTCTACTTTGTCTATCCCCTTTAGCATCTTATATACCTCAATTATATCTCCTCTAATCCTTCTAAACTCTAGTGAGTATAGGCCTAAACTGCTCAATCTCTCCTCCTGGATGGAGTGTGTGAAATGTGTACAGGAGAGCTTTTTAGGTCAATATATAGAGGGTCCAACAAGGGACGGCACAGTGCTGGACCTAATTCTGGGGAATGGTTGAGGGATGGGAGTAGCTGAGGTGGTGATGGGGGAGCATTTTATTGATAGTGACCACAACATGGTACAATTTAAGCTTGTTATGGACAAAGAAATGGACAAGTTGCAAAAAAATGTTTTGGATTGGGGGAGAGTGGATTTTAGTAAAATAAGGCAGGATCTGGCCAAGGTAGACTGGGAACAGCTACTTGTGGAGAAATCTACAGAGGAACAGTGGGGGGTGTTCAAAAAGGAAATGGGGAGGGTACAGGGTCAACATGTTCGCTCTAGGGTGATAGGAAGGAGTAACAAGCCCAGAGAACCATGGATGACCAGAGATATTCAGGATACGATGAGGAGGAAAAGAGGCTTTTAGCAGGTACAAGGGAAGCAAATCAGCGGAGGCATTAGTGGAGTACAGAAAGTGCAGGGTGGAGCTTAAGAAAGCAATTAGGGGAGCAAAGAGGGGATATGAGAAAGCTCTGGCTGGTAAAAGTAGGGAAAATCCTAAAATATTCTATAAGTATATCAATGGGAAGAGGATAACCAGGGAAAGAGTAGGGCCCATTAGGGACCAAGGGGGCAATCTATGGGTGGAGCCAGAGGACATCGGTAGAGGGTTGAACGAATACTTCACATCCGTCTTCACCCAAGAGAATGAGGATGAGGGTATTGAATTCCTCTCTGGCCATGGGGGAGGTGCCAGAGGACTGGAGAACAACTAATGTAGTTCTGCTATTTAAGAAAGGTTGTAGAGATAAGCCAGGGAACTACAGGCCAGTGAGTCTCACGTCAGTGATAGGGAATCTATTGGAGAAAATTCTGAAGGAGAGAATCTATCTCCACTTGGAGAGGCAAGGTTTGATCAGGGATAGTCAGCATGGCTTTGTCAGAGGGAGGTCATGCCTAACAAATTTGATTGAATTTTTTGAGGAGATGACCAGGTGTGTAGATGAGGGTAGTGTAGTTGATGTAGTTTGTACGGATTTCAGCAAAGCCTTTGACAAGGTCCCACATGGGAGACTTATAAAGAAGGCAAATGCACATGGGATACAGGGTAATTTAATAAGGTGGATTCAAAATTGGCTTAGTTGTAGGAGACAGAGGGTGATGACAGAAGGATGCTTTAGTGACTGGAAGCCAGTGTCCAGTGGCGTACCACAGGGATCTGTGCTGGGTCCCCTATTATTTGTCATTTATATAAACGACATAGATGACTATGTGGGGAGTAGGATTAGTAAGTTTGCGGATGACACAAAGATTGGCCGGGTGGTTAACAGTGAGGTTGAGTGTCTTGGGCTACAGGAAGATATAGACGGGATGGTCAAATGGGCAGATAAGTGGCAGATGGAATTTAACCCTGAAAAGTGTGAGGTGATACACTTTGGAAGGAATAATTTGACAAGGAAGTATTCAGTGAATGGCATGACACTAGGAAGTTCTGAGGAACAAAGGGACCTTGGCGTGTGTGTCCATAGATCTCTGAAGGCAGAGGGGCATGTTAGTGGGGTGGTGAAAAAGGCATATGGGACACTTGCCTTTATCAATTGAGGCATAGATTACAAAAGTAGGGAGGTCATGTTGGAGTTGTATAGAACCTTGGTGAGGCCACAGCTGGAGTACTGTGTGCAGTTCTGGTCACCACATTATAGGAAGGATGTGATTGTACTGGAGGGGTGCAGAGGAGATTCACCAGGATGTTGCCTGGGATGAAACATTTAAGTTATGAAGAGAGGTTGGATAGACTTGGGTTGTTTTCGTTGGAGCAGAGAAGACTGAGGGACGACCTGATCGAGGTGTACAAGATTATGAGGGGCATGGACAGGGTGAATAGGGAGCAGCTGTTCCCCTTAGTTGAAGGGTCAGTTACGAGGGGGACACAAGTTCAAGGTGAGGGGCAGGAGGTTTAGGAGGGATGTGAGGAAAAACTTTTTTACCCAGAGGGTGGTGGCAGTCTGGAATGCGCTGCCTGGGAGGGTGGTGGAGGCGGGTTGCCTCACATCCTTTAAAAAGTACCTGGATGAGCACTTGGCACGTCATAACATTCAAGACTATGGGCCAAGTGCTGGTGAATGGGATTAGGTAGGTAGGTCAGGTGTTTCTCACGTGTTGGTGCAGACTGGATGGGTCAAAGGGCTTCTTCTGCACTGTGTGATTCTGTGAATGCGGAGAGGCAATATAAAATAAAGCGAACTACTCTAAAGGGGGTGCAGGAGTAGAAAGGTCTGGGTGACCTTCCCTGCATTGAGCTTCATCTGCCACCTGTCTGCCCACTCCACCAACTTGTCTCTGTTCTTTTGAAATTCCACACCACCCTCCTCACAGTTCAACATGCTTCCAAGTTTTGTATCATGCGCAAATTTTGAAATTGTGTCCTATACACCAAGGTCTGGGTCATTAATATACATCAGGGAAAGCAAGGGTCTGTGTCGATGTTGCTACTCTCCCTGTTATTCCATGAGTTTATAACTTTTCTTACAAGTCTGTCGTGTGGCACTGTAACAAATGCCTTTTGAAAGTCCATGTACAGTAACCACATTAACACATCAACCTTGTTACTTCTTCAAAATACACCAGCAAGTTAGTTAAACATGATTTGCCCTCAACAAATCCAAGCTGGCTTTCCTTAATTAACCCACATTTGCTCAAGCGACTATTAATTTTGTCCTGAATTATTGTTTCTAGAATCTTCCCCACCACTGAAGTTAAACTGACTGGTCTGTAATTGCTGGGCTTATCCTTACAACCTTTTTTTGAACAAGGGTGTAACATTTGCAATTCTCCAGTCCTCTGGGACCACCCTTGATTCCAAGGAAGATAGAAATTTCTGGCCAGTGCCTCTGCAATTTCCAATCTCACTTCCCTCAGTGTCCTATCATGTATCTTATCTGGCCCCACCGTGTTATTAACTTTAAGTACAGGCAGCCTATCAAATATCTCCTCCTTATCAATTTTAAACCCTTCTAGAGTCTGAATATCCTGCTCTTTCACTCCTGGGTAGCATCATCATCTTGGTAAAGACAGATGCAAAGTATCCAGTTAACACCCCAGTCATTCCCCCTGCCTCCATTTGTAAATCCTCTTTTTGATCCCTAATCAGCACCACTCCTCCTTTAACCGCCAATTTATTATGTATATGCCTATGGAAGACTTTGGGATGCCCTTTTATTAATTGCCAGTCTCTTCTCATACTCTCTCTTTGCTTCTCTTATTTGCTTTTTCACTTCCCTCTGAACCTTCTCTTCAGCCTGGCTCTCAATCCACCTGACATCTGTCAGAAACACACTTTTTCTTATTCATCTTAATCTCTATTTTTTTCATCATCCAGGGAGCCCTGGGTTTGTCTGCCCTACCTTTCCGCTTTATAGGAATATACCTTGACTCTGCCTGAACTCTCTTCTTTAAATGTAGCCTTTGTTCAGCTCCCAATTTTCCTGCCAACCATTGAAACAAGTCCATTGACATACAGGAACACACAGACACATCCATTTACATACAGACATAGACACGCCAATAAACACAAGGAGACACACACACACTCTGAGACAAACAGGCACACACACACACACACACATACACCGAGTCACACATGGGTAGTGCAGTACACACACACGCATGCACCCACTAACACACATTCAGACAAACACACACCTTGTTGGTCCTTCTCAGTGTAGATGCCCACGTTTATCATCTGGGATGTTTGTTAGGGTTTCAGTGGGTCTGTACATGAGGTAGGTGCTGCTAAGGCCGACCTGTGTCTGGAAGTTCGGCTGTAAATAGGACAGGATACCGCAGACAATTGAGTTTAGGGTGAGTTGTTGGCCCAGGATTTCCTCTGCTTGAGTTTTCTCTCTGCCTCTGATATGCATTTGCTTTTAAAGGAATGCTGCAGCGTTTTTTATTTGGTAGCACCAGGTGCTGAGATCCTGGACAAACAAACATGGGCGATAGCCAAACTGCCAAGTGAAGTCCTCTTGCGAGCAGCATGAGAGCGGACTCCAGACTCAAGCTCCCCTTGGACCACTCACTTTGGAGAGTGAGTGTCAGGCTTTCTGGCTGTGTGACCAGCCCAACTCACTTGTGACTGTCTGAATACGGTGTGGATGCTCGGCATGCTAGCTCAGGTGAGCACCTCAGTCTCCGGTATTTTGTCCTGTTTTGCTCTGCCATCTGATCTCCAGAAGCTTCTGAACGCAGCTCGAGTGAAAGTGGTTGAGTTTTTTGACGTGAGGCTGGTACACAGTCCGGGTCTCGCATGTGTTGAGCAGAATGGGCAGAACTATTGCTCGATAGACTTCCAGTTTGGTAGACTTAGTCCTCTTCAGTCCCAGACTGATGTTCAAAGTCTGCTGAAGACTACACTTGCTCACAAGTGTCTCGTCAATATAGACGCTCGAGAGATAGAGAGTACACTGCCGAGATAAGGGAACTTGTCCAGTGCTGCCAGGTTCGAACCTGCTGATGGACTGAAACCTTGGGCTTGAGATGGGGCTTTCCCGGAGCAGACTGGTACATTCCTCCAGTTCCCTTCATGGTGAAAGGAAGGACAAAGTTGTCACTTGCATTGGAGACTAAGGCCATGCTAGACTGCACATGCGGCTCTGCGCCATCCGCTAGTGCACAGTCACCAGCAACTAGGAAATCCTGCAGATTGAAGCAGAATACTACAGACGCTGGAAATCTGAAACAACCACAGAAAACGCTGGAGAAACTCAGCAGGTCTGACAGCGTCTGTGGAGAGAGGGACAGAGTTAACGTTTTGAATCTCTGAAGAAGAGTCATACGGACTCGAAACGTTAACACTGTCTATCTCTCCACAGGGAAACCTGCAGTCTGTTCTTGGAGACCTTAGTCTTTTCCTGGAGTTGTCTCAGGCTGAACAGCTTCCCGTCCATGTGAGACCTGATTCCGATGCTAGGATCACCATCATGGAAGGCATCGGAAAGCATCGGCGGAGAAAAACAAGCTGAAGAGGATTGGGGCTAACGTGCAGCCATATTCAACTCCATTAGTGACTGGGAATGGGTCAGATGACTGACCATCATCCAGCACAACATCTGAACATATCGTCATGGAGGCGTCAATGCCTGTGGAATTCGCTACCACAGAAAGTAGCTGAGGCCAAAACATTGTATGTTTTCAAGAAGGAGTTAGATATAGCTCTTGGGGCGAAAGGGATCAAAGGATATGGGGAGAAAGCGGGAGCAGGTTATTGAGTTGGATGATCAGCCATGATCATAATGACTGGCGGAGCAGGCTCGAAGGGCCGAATGGCCTACTCCTGCTCCTAGTTTCTATGTTTCTATGTCAACCCATTTGTGATGAGTTTCTCAGGGCAGCCGAATTTCTCCATGACCTCCCAAAGGTTCTCCCAGCTGACTGTGTCAAAGGACTTGGTCAGGTCAACAAAGGTGGAGTAGAGGTCCATGTTCTGGTCTTGACATTTCTCCTAGAGCTGTCTGACTGCAAACACCATATCAGTGCTCTCTCAACCTTTCCTGAAACCACACTGACTCTCTGGCAGTAGATCCTGGGTGAGATGTTGTCTGAAGTGATTCAGGAGGATTCTGGTGAAGATTTTGCCGGTAATGGAGAGGAGTTGGATTCCTCGATGGTTGGTGCAGGATTGGTAAGCTCCTTTCCACTTGTACAGGTGGACAATGGAGGCATCTCTGTATTCGTGTGGGATGGTTCCTTGCTCCCACAGAGACTGAAAGAGCTCAGTGAGCTTCTTGATAGGGTATTGACCTGTAGCCATGTAAATCTCAGCTGGGATAGCATCAACTCCTTCAGCTTTTCCACTAGACAACAGTTTGGTTGTGCTTGTCATTTTAAACAGCATGGGAGGGTCTGCTAGAAAGCAGTTGATGGTAACCTGTGGCAGCCTGTTGATTGCTTCTTCATTGACAGATGAAGGCTGATTGAGGATGTGGTTAAAATGCCCTGGTTATCTTTGACCCAATGGTACTGAGGATTGGTGATCATTCGGTGGCCTGTAGCCTATTGACAGATTTCAAAGCATCATAGATTCTCTTCCAGGCCACTTTGTGTGGTCTACATTTGACTGAAGTTTGCCTGTTTTCTGATTCAGCCAAGGGTTTTGCATCTTTCTGATCTTGTATTGGATATTCCTGCACTAGGCAGAAAGTTCCAGTGGGCATTGTGCTTGGATAGTGATAACTTGTCATTGGGATAAACCCTGCAGAATGACGTTTCTCCTCTGGTAGTTTTTGGATCACATCAATGTTTACATCGAACCAATCTTGATGCTTACGAGAGGTAGGGCCAAGAGCTCGAGAGCACTGGATTAAGTTGCTCAGTTATCCTCAATGCAGTGTATCCATGAGATGGTGGTCAGCCAGGCAGATAGCTCTTGTTACACACACATCCTGCCTGTCCCTCTGCCTGGTGATGACACGGTTGATGAGATGCCAATGCACAGACGGAGGTGAGTCCACGGCTTCTCGTTGCAATTAGGGAGGCAGAAAACTATTTTCAATTCTTTCACTGGGATGTGGGTGTCGCTGGCAAGGCCAGAAATTGTTTCCCATCCCTAATTGCCCTTGAACTGAGTGGCTTGCTGGGCCAATTCAGAGGGGCAGTTAAGAGCCAACCACATTGCTGTGGGTCTGGAGTCACATGTAGGCTAGACCGGGTAAGGACAGCAGATTTCCTTCCCTAAAGGGCATTAGTGACCCAGATGGGTTTTTACAACAATCGATGATGGTTTCATGGTCACCGTTACTGAGACTAGCTTTATATTCCAAGGTTATTTTTAATGAATTGAATTGAAATTCCATGGTGGGATTTGAACCCTTGACCTCAGAGCTTTAGCCTGGGCTTCTGGATTGCCAGTTTAGTGACGTTCCCACCATCTCCCCTTGCTGTGTTAGTGGTGAAGAGCTCATGCCCCTTTTCTCCCCCAGGCCTGCTCATCGGCGCCAACTCTCAGGCTGAGGAACAATTTGCTTGTCTGACTTTGGCACAATAGCGATCAAGGAATGGAAATCATCGTAGAATTTATCCCTGCCTTTGTCAGGGTGGTCATGGGGAGGAGCGTACATCCTGAGTAGAGTTACTTTGCCTGTTGCCGTGTAAGGGGAGTTTAAGCACCATGGGAAGCAAGTCAACCTACCTGACGAGATGGTTACTGACAGCTTCACTCCATTCGGCCAAGGATGTGTAACCTAACCCTCCTCAGGCAGACCAGTCTTGCTGGTGGTGTGGGGTGGTGCCTGGATGTTGTACCCTGTCAGCTCTATACTGACAGCAGCAGTTCTTCTCTCAGGTCTGTCAGTTATGGAGATGTCCACGAGGGTGCACACACATTCCATGCACCAGTGGTGATCGATGTCAGCTTTAGTTTCTTTTTTGAGATTGACTTACGATGCTGTTGGTGGGATCCCTGCTGGCTGCAGACAGTGCTCGGGTCACCTTTTCTAGCCCCTGCCTCAGAGTTAGTAGCTGAGCAGTGTGGCCCTGCTCAGTCACTTGGGGTCTGCAAGTTCCATTTCTGCTTCATTTCAGTGAAACAGGAGCCTAAGGCCTGAGCCGCCTGTGTGCGGCTTCACAGCTACAGCTCCCAGTGAATCCACACTTGCTGCTATGTCACTCACCCATCGCCACAGATAGATGATGAATGAAAGATGACAGAAAGGTGATGAACCATGACTTGCGCGTGAATTCGATTCTAGCGACAGTGTTGGGCACTGACAGTCTCACTTCTCACCCTGAATTGGCCTAACTTGCTCTAGTAGCAAGACAAATCTAGACAAAGACACACACACACACACACACACACACAAATACACACACGCACAAATGCACACAAACACATACACACACACACACGCATAAATACACACACATAAATATACACACACACAGACAGACACAGGCACACACATACATACACATATTGACAGACACACACACTGACAGGCACAGACACACTGACAGACCAAGACACATGCACACACACATTGACAGGTACAGACACACACACACACACGTAGGCAGACAAAGATACACATGCACACACACACACATATAGACAGACAAAGCCACACACACACACAAAGACACACACACACATTGACAGAGACAGGCACAGACACACACACACATAGACAGACGCACATACACATAGACAGGCATACATTGACAGACACAGACAGTCAGACACACACAGGCACACAGAGACAGACACACACAGATGCATACACACATAGTGTTGTAAGGGTGGCCGAGTTGCTACTATTAATACAGTTGATCTGCAGACACTTCTCGGGTGGAAACATTAAGTTTATTTACAATATACTCAGCAGCAACTACACGTGTGCTTTCAACTCCAACTCCATCTCTACACTGACTGCTGAGGTAGCCCACACTACTCTCGTATTGGTTACTACAGATCATGTGATCTTCCTTAATAAATATTATTCTTAAAGCTACATTACACATTAAATAAAACCATAACTACTTCATTCCTCCCCCTTTAACTCGGCTATACACATTATATTTACCAGTGCATATTTTTCAAGACAACATAATATTTACACTGGGTAAGGAATTTACAAAACAAAAACAGAATTACCTGGAAAAACTCAGCAGGTCTGGCAGCATCGGTGGAGAAGAAATCAGTTAACGTTTCGAGTCTTCATGACCCTTCGGCAGAACTGAGTACAGTTAGGAGAAAGGTGAAATATAAGCTGGTCTAAGGTGGGGGGGGCGGGGGGAGAGAGAAGTTGAGGGTGGGATGATTGTGGAGATAAGCAAGCAGTGATAGGAGCAGATAATCAAAAGATGTCACAGACAAAAGGATCAAAGAGGTGTTGAAGGTGGTGATATTTGTCTAAGAAAAGTGCTAATTAAGAATGGAAGGCAGGATACTCAAAGTACAGCTCTAGTGGGGGTGGGGTGGAAAGACTGACAAGGTTTTAGTTTTAGATTTAAAAATAATAGAAATAGGTGGGAAAAGAAGAATCTATATAAATTATTGAAAAAAAAAGGGAGGGGGGAGAAACGGGGTGGGGATGGGGGGAGGGGGAGTTTAAGATCTAAAGTTGTTGAATTCAATATCCGGGCTGAATATTGAATTCAACAACTTTAGATCTTAAACTCCCCCTCCCCCCATCCCCACCCCGTTTCTCCCCCCTCCCCCTTTTTTTTCAATAATTTATATAGATTCTTCTTTTCCCACCTATTTCCATTATTTTTAAATCTAAAACTAAAACCTTGTTAGCCTTTCCACCCCACCCCCACTAGAGCTGTACCTTGAGTGTCCTGTCTTCCATTCTTAATTAGCACTTTTCTTAGACAAATATCACCACCTTCAACACCTCTTTGATCCTTTTGTCTGTGACATCTTTTGATTATCTGCTCCTATCACTGCTTGCTTATCCCTACAACCACCCCACCCTCAACTTCTCTCTCCCCCCCCACCCACCTTAGACCAGCTTATATTTCACCCCTCTCCTAACTATACTCAGTTCTGCCGAAGGGTCATGAAGACTCGAAACGTTAACTGATTTCTTCTCCACCGATGCTGCCAGACCTGCTGAGTTTTTCCAGGTAATTCTGTTTTTGTTTTGGATTTCCAGCATCCGCAGTAGCTTTTAGCTTTTTGTTTTTATCTAAGGAATTTACAAGTTCGGTCTCTCAGGTGGTTTCCTGGTAGGTGTGGAATGTCGCAGCTCCGCAACTTCATGTTCTTTGTCAGAAGCCTCCTTTTCCAGAGTTGCCTGAACATCAGGTGCTTCAGTGGACACTTACAATTCTGTATCCTCAACGTTTACAGGAACATCAGACATGTCAGTCCTGGGTTGAGTATCCTCAACAGGAAACGCAGACCCGGTCATGGTCAGTGGTGGAACTAAATCTTGGTGATTTGTCTGTCTCTTCCTTAAATGGTCCACGTGTTTACAGATGATCCGGCCTTCCACCTCCATGTCCAGTCATCGCACTTATTTCACCCGGTAACCACTTTGGTCCTTCTCCAAAGTTTTTCACGTATACTCTCTCTCCCACGGTAAATTTCCTGTCATGACTATGCCAGTCATGTCTAGTTTTATGACTTCCCTGACTCCTTCCTACCTTCCCCTCTAAATTCGGTGTTATTAAGCTCAATCTCGCCCTGAGACAGCGTTTCAACAATAACTCCACAGGTGTGACACCTGTTGTTGTGTGAGGTGGGGGGTGGGTTCCTGTAATGATAAAGAAAGCGTGCTAGCTTGGTTGTCAAGGAATTGCCAGTTAGCTTTTCCATGCCTGTCTTGCCCTTTCGGTCAGTCTGTTTGAGGAAGGGTGGGTACGGTGCAGTTTTCACATGAGTGATACAGTTGAGGCTGATAAACCGTTGAAACTCAGCTCTCGTAAATGCCGCGCCATTATCGGAAACAACTACTTCTGGTAGTCCGTGAATTCTGACATAGTTTCTCAATTATAGCGGCCGACGTTGGTGACTTCACCTCATAAATATCCAATCATTTTGAATGGGCATCGACAATGAGCAGAAATATTGTTCCCAGGAAATGTCCAATGTGGTCAATGTCTATCTGCACCCAGGGTCTACCCGGCCACTCCCATGGGTGTAATGGAGCTGTCACTGGCAACTTTTGCAGTTGCTGACATTGCACACAGTGCTTTACTAAACTCTCTATTTCACCATCCATCCCAGGCCACCATAGATAGCTCTGTGTCTTCATTCGGGAAATTCCTGGATGGGCACTGTGTAGATCAATGAAAAGTGTCTCCCTTCCCTTTGGAGGAACCATCACTCGTGCTCCCCACAATAAGCTGCCATCCTGGCTGGTAATTTCATGTCTTCTGTTGAAATACAGTTTCATTTTGTCAGGTACGGGCTCCTCTGACCAACCATGTAGCACTTGTTCTCGTATTTGAGATAGGACTGGGTCTCGACTTGTCCAGTCTCTGATCTGTCGAGCACATATTGGCGAGGAATCTAAGAAATTTAACAATAAAACAAGTTTCTGTGGAACTGGGATGTGTTCATCATTTTCTTGTAAAGGCAAACGACTAAGGGCATCGGCGTTTGCGATTTGATTACCAGCCCTCTGTATGAAAGTGTATTCGTATGCTGCCTGAATTAAAGCCCATCGCTGTATTCTTGCTGAGGCTATGGGTGGTATAGTCTTGTCCTCACTAAACAATCCTAGCAATGGTTTGCGGTCTGAAAAGATTGTAAAATGGCGGCCGTGTATGTGCTGGTGAAATTTCTTGACACCAAAGATGATGGACAGGCCTTTTCCTATCTGCGAGTATCTCCTTTCCCGCTGTGGTGAGCGTTCTTGATACGTAACCTATTGGCCGTTCTGTGCCATCGTCCATTTGATGAGGGAGCACTGCTCCCACTCCGTCACATGTCAGCACCATTCTTTTATCTGGTCATAATGCACTAATAGATTGGCCGAGTGCAGCAATTGTTTCACCTTTATGAGAGCTTCTTTCTGGGGCGCCTCCCAAGACTAACGTTGGTTCTTTTTGAGTAGAGAATGCAGGGGGTCCAGCACTGTAGACAAATTGGGTAAGGACCGCCCATAATAGTTGATCATTCCTAGGGATGATTTGAGCTTTGAGGCGTTCTTTGGAGCAGGTGCCTCTCTTATGGCTCTCGCTTTCTCCTCAGCTGGGTGGAGACCCTGTGAATCTACCCGGTGACCCAAATAGATTACCACCCACTTTTCTGTTTTTAAATGCACTCCAGCTTGCAAGAAACGTTTTAAGACTTCTTCTGAGTTTGCCAAATGCTCTTTTTCAGTGAATCCTGTCACCAATACATGGTCTAAATAGGCTACAGCCTGGGGCAGCCCCTGCAGTAAGCTTTCCATTGTTCTCTGACAGATGGCACAAGCTGAGGAGACACCAAAAGGCAATCGTGTGTATTGGTACCACCCTTTGTGGGTATTAATTGTGACAAATTCCCTGGAGGCATTATCCAGTTGTTGATAAGCATGACTCATGTCAAGCTTTGTGTACATTGTCCCTCCTGCCAGCTGGGCATGCAGGTCTTTGATTTTTGGAATGGGGTGCCTGTCTAGCTTCGCTACTTTATTAACCATCAGTTTGTAGTCTCCACAAACTCGGATGCTTTGGTCGGGTTTAAGGGCAGGGACTATGGGTGCTGCCCATTCTGAGGACTGAACAGGGTGTATAATGCCCAGTTTCTCTAGTCTGTTCAGTTCAATGTCGGTAGGGCACATGGTACCAGTCTTGCTTTCATCAAGTGAGGGCTTGTTTCCAGATCCACGTGAACCTTTATCTGCAGGCCCTGGATTTTCCCCAGTTTGTTCTTCAAGACAGTGGTGTATTTTCTAAGTAGCTTTGGTAGCCCACTTGCTCTCAACTGGAAAATTTCAGCCCATTCTAACTTAATCTCCTTTAACCAACTTCACCCCAGGGGGCTTGGCCCCTCACCTGCTACCACCATCGAGGGTAGCTTTGCTGATTGGCTTCCATAATGGGCTTCTGCCTTTTATTTGAATGTCTTCACCTGTATTTGTTTTGAGCTTGGTGGATGTTTCTTCTGAACTTAATAGATGTTCCCCATTATTCAGATATCTGAAGGTATGTTCCCCAATTACTGGAGTGGGAGCTCCCGTGTCCACTTCCATTCTAACAGGGCTGCCATTTACTTTCACTGTGACAAATATTGGTTCTGTCTCTCCAACTTTCAGATTAAACAATGAGTAAATATCAGAATTTGTTGTTTCAGGCTCTTCTACGTTGTAGATTTCATTGGGCTTCATTTATTTACAAGCCTGTTGAATCTTTCCTTGCGTTTCCTCATCATGTGTCTATTTCTATGACAATTGTAGCATTCGATTTTTTTAAATTGTCAATCACTAAAAGACTGATTGTTTCCATCTCTATTAAAATTATTCTTCGATTTCGCTGCTAAGTTATTTTTCATTATTCCTTGGTTAGCGGGGGCTGTTTCCCGCTTCTCGGCAGAGTCTTGCTTTCTCGCGCCTCTTTCAGCTGAGGTTTCCCGCCCAATGTGTAGGACAGCTCCATTTTGCACGCCCTGTATTGCTTTCAATCTCTTACTGCGCTTTCCATGGCTAGCACTATCTCTAGTGCCTTCTTGAAATCTAGGCTCACATTGGGCAATAATCTATTCTGAATAGTGTCCTGTTTCACACCACACACTAAACAATCTCTGAGCATGTTGTTCAGAGTCTTACTGAACTCACAATGTTCTGTTAGCTGCTTCAAATTTGCCACGTAGCATGCAGTTCTCTCTCCTGGGGTTCTATTTCACAAATTAAACCTGAACCTCTGCATCATGACTGAGGGCTTGGGTTGGAAATGACCCTTCATGAGGACCACCAATTCATCGAAATTTTTCAAATCTGGGGCACTCGGTGCCGACAAACTTCAAATCAAACTATAGGTTTTGGTCTCACAAGTACTCAAGAGGATCGCTCGCCTCTTCTCTTCCCCTGTAATCTCGTTCGCTTGAAAACGTGAGGCATTCTATGTGTTGAGACCAATTGTCTGTGGCAGGTTCAAAAGGATCAATTCTCCCAAATTGTGGCATTTTGAGAGGGGATAACTTCTTCAATTCTAATGGATCTTGCTACTTACAATCACTGGGCCACGTACAGTGCTGATTTCTTTCTTACTTGATTTCTTCTGTTCAATCCTGTTTTATCCTCACCGCCAGTTTGTTGTAAGGGTGGCTGAGTTGCTACTATTAATAGAGTTGAACTGCAGACACTTCTCGGGTGGAAACATTAAGTTTCTTTACAATATACTCAGCAGCAACTACATGCGTGCTTTCAACTCCAACTCTATCTCTACACTGACAGCTGAGGTAGCCCACACTACTCTCGTATTGGTTACTACAGATCATGTGATCTTCCTTAACAAGTATTATATTCTTAAGGTTCATTACACACTAAATAAAACCATAACACAGACACACCTAGGTAGACACAGACTGTCATGAAGAGATAATATATATATTATTGATTTTATTAAAAAATAGAGATTTAGCTTGTGTGTCTTAACTGGATTAAAGCCAGCTAGTCTGGGTGCTTTGATGTGTAGTAGTTTTGAGATGTAAACAGTAAAGAGTACATTTGCATTTTGTTGAATAAACCATTCAAAAACTGGGGGTGAAATCTTGCACCTAGCTAGGAGACACCAAGCAATATGTTTATATTACTAATAAAAATTGGTACTATGAAAGGGATTTTATTGTTAGGAGAGGTGGAGTTCAAAGGGCCTGGTGATTCAATGAGAATTTACATTCAAAGAGAACGGCCGACTTTAACCTGAGAGGGTTTTGTGTGTGAAGTCAGAGGCGTGTAATATCTAAGCAGCTGTAAGCCTACAACTGTCTGCAAAGGAACCAAACTGAAAGGAACCTCATTTTGAATTCGCAAACTGGAAAATGCTTTGTCTGGCATCTGTTTAAGTCTTATGGTTATTGTTGCCTGAGTGGAGATTAATTTGAGAATTTGTTAAAAGTTATGATAGTAATAATTTGTAGCCATGTGTATGTGTATAATTTCTTGTAAATTAATGAATGTTTCATTTAGTTTGATATAAAGACCTCTCGAGACTTGGTGGTCTTATTCCTGAACTTAGAGCTGCAACTCAAACATACCAATTGAAAATATAGGTTATGACAGATGTTTAAAGTTTTCCTCTGGGATTTTAAATAACTCAGCCTTTACCAAATTGCTGTGCCATAACACAGACGCGCACACACACACACACATAGACTGACATACAGACAGACACACACATGGACAGGTAGACACACACATACAAACACACACAGACATAACAAACACACACACATACATACACGTTGACAGACACACACACAAAGCATTGTCCCCATTCTGCCTGGGAGTGGGTTTGATCCCAGGTCCCAGTGAGTAACAGGTCAGTCTGAGTAACTGCACCCACAGTGTGCCATGTTGATGTAGTGAATCTAGTGATGAGACACTCAGACAGGGGTTGAAGAGCTGAAGATATTTATTAGCATCAGCATTTCTCATAAAAAGAACATAGCTAGTGTTGAATGTGGAGAGCAGATAAAGCTACTCCCAGGAACATACATCCTTCATACGTAGGAAAGGTTTTGGGCATTCTAATATTAAAAACAGTCCAAGCAATTCTTTCTGCCAGCGTGAAAATATAACTGGACAACTCTCACGCTTGCATCAGGAAGCAAAGTCCAGCAGGGATATAATCTTTCCTTTTTGACATCAATCGACAGTTAAAGGCTGAGATTGAAGACTGTACCTCCATGGCTTTCCTCATCCAGTATGCAGGTATTTTGAAACCTTCAAAGGCAGACACTCAGGAGACATTTACAGCTCACTGGGGTACAGTTCCACACTGACTGTCACTGGGGTACAGTCCCACACATACTGACTTTCATGGGGGTACAGTTCCACACTGACTGTCACTGGGGTACAGTCCCACACATACTGACTCTCACTGGGGTACAGTTCCACACACACTGACTCTCACTGGGGTACAGTTCCACACTGAGTGCCACTGGGGTACAGTCCCACACATGCTGACTCTTACTGGGGTACAGTTCCACACTGACTGTCACTGGGGCACAGTCCCACACACACTGACTCTCACTGGGGTGCAGTTCTATACACTGATTCTCACTGGGGTACAGTCCCACACACACCAACTCTCACTGGGTACAGTTCCCCACACACTGACTCACACTGGGGTACAGTCCCACACACACTGTCACTCACTGGGGTACAGTTCCACACACACTGACACTCATTGGGGTACAGTTCCACACATACTGACTCTCACTGGGGTACACTCCCACAGACACTGACTCTTACTGGGGACAGTCCCACACACACTGAGTCTCACTGGGGTACAGTTCCACACACTAACTTTCACTGGGGTACAGTCGCACACACACTTTCACTGGGGTACAGTCCCACACACACTCTCACTGGGGTATGGGTTCCACACACACTGACTCTCACTGGGGTATGGGTCCCACACACACTGACTCTCACTGGGGTACCGGACCCACACGCACTGACTCTCACTGGGGTACAGTTCCACACACACTGACTTTCACTGGGGTACAGTCCCACACATACACTGACTCTCACTGGGGTACAGTTCCACACACACTGACTCTCACTGGGGTACAGTCCCACACACACTGACTCTCGCTAGGGTACAGTTCCACATGCACTGACTCTCACTGGGATACAGTCTCACACATACTGACTCTCGCTAGGGTACAGTTACACATGCACTGACTCTCACTGGGATACAGTCCCACACACACACTGACTCTCACTGGGGTACAATTCCACACACACTGACTTTCACTGGGGACAGTCCCACACACACTCTGACTCTCACTGGGATACAGTCCCACACACACACTGACTCTCACTGGGGTACAGTTCCACACACACTGACTCTCGCTAGGGTACAGTTCCACATGCGCTGACTTTCACTGGGATACAGTTCCACACTCACTGACTCTCACTGGGATACAGTCTCACACATACTGACTCTCGCTAGGGTACAGTTACACATGCACTGACTCTCACTGGGATACAGTCCCACACACACACTGACTCTCACTGGGGTACAGTTCCACACACACTGACTTTCACTGGGGACAGTCCCACACACATTCTGACTCTCACTGGGATACAGTCCCACACACACACTGACTCTCACTGGGGTACAGTTCCACACACACTGACTCTCGCTAGGGTACAGTTCCACATGCACTGACTTTCACTGGGATACAGTTCCACACTCACTGACTCTCACTGGGGACAGTCCCACACACACTGACTCTCACTGGGGTACAGTCCCACACACACTGACTCTCACTGGGGTACAGTCCCACACACACTGACTCTCACTGGGGTACAGTCCCACACACACTGACTCTCACTGGGGTACAGTCCCACACACACTGACTCTCACTAGGATACGGGTCCCACACACACTGACTCTCACTGGGGTACGGGTCCCACACACACTGACTCTCACTGGGGTACAGTTCCACATACACACTGACTCTCACTGGGGTACAGTCCCACACACACACTGACTCTCACTGGGGTACAGTCCCACACACACTGACTCTCACTGGGGTATGGGTCCCACACACACTGACTCTCACTGGGACACAGTCCCACACACACTGACTCTCACTGGGGTATAGTTCTATCTACACAGCCTCATGCTCATGGGAACATAATTAACATCCTAATGAATGACTGACCCTGAGTCTCAGCCATGGTTACTAGTGGGTGAACCGCTCTCTGCATACAAGATGCCTCTGCTGATGTTGTTTGAACACAGCACAGTGAGATTAGTTAAAACTCCCATCATTACTCAGCCTCCCTCAGGTGGTGTGTGAAAGCAGGTTAAAATGGAACACATCAGAGCTGCACCCTGAGAGCAACTATCCCCCAGCCGTACCCTCCCATCTTTCTGCTCTCCTTCCCTCCCTTTGTTGTCCACCCTGTTCTTTCCTTCTGTCTCCCTCCCTCCTCCCTCTCCTCTCCCCTTGCTACCCTCTGAAGGAGAGATAAAGTCTGGTTTATACTGTTCAGGTAACTGCGTCGTGCCCTATTCTGGGCTCGTTATAAAGGTGGGGACTGTCGAGAGATGGGAGGAGCACCAGGATTGGCTGGATTGATGGGAAATGTCCTGTGATTGGCAGGATCGATGGAGAAAGCCCAGGATTGGCTGGATCAATGGGAGAATCCCTGGGATTGGCTGGATTGATTGTGGGGATCACTCCCTCTTCCTCCATCGGTGGGAAGCCTTCCAATTGTGTGCAGCCACTTCCATCACCTCACAGCCTCCAACTACCCTCTCCTGCGCTATGAAAAAGATTGCCACGGTGGCAAAGTACCATCTGGCCAGGGTGTAGGACCAGATCATCACAAACATGGTGAGCACAAAGGCTGTCCAGTACACGATGGAGAAGAGCTTGATGAGGAAGACCCGGCCTCTGGACTTGCTGGGAGGCAGAGGGCCGGCACCCTGATCCCCAGACTGACCCTGTTCCTGACCCCAGCTGCGACCCAAGCCCTGAGTCCGACTGTGACCCTGAGCCTGACCCTGACCCCGACGCCAGCTCCAGCCCTTACCCCAGAGCTGAGTGTGCCGCTGCACCTGAAGCCGGCTCTGATCAAGACTAACGTCCTGAATTTGAGTCCGACTCTGAATCAGAATCTGAGTCTGACTCTCAATTTGAACCTGATCAGTGAATGAGCGGCTTCCCTGATAGTAACTCCGCAGCAGCTTCTCCTTGTCGTGCCAGCGTAGACAGCACCACTCCTTCAGACCCTCCACAGAGGAGGGCAGCTGGGAAGCCGGGTATCGGCGGATGTAGAAGTGGATCTCCCTGGGGTAGTTGCCAGTGAACAGGTCCCTCTCGGACTGTGGGATGTTGTACGGATAGGCGATTGTCACATCGTGAATGGCATCCAGGTTGGATCCTAGGGCAGAATCAGAAACAGTTACTGGGATAATGCTGCAGACGGCCGGTGATGTATGAAACAGGAACATGTCCTGCGGCAGTGGAAGAGACAGCGGCACTGTCAGAGGGTCAGTACTGAGGGAGTGCTGCACTGTCAGAGGGTCAGTACTGAGGGAGTACTGCAGTGTCAGAGGGTCAGTACTGAGGGAGTGCTGCAGTGTCAGAGGGTCAGTACTGAGGGAGTGCTGCACTGTCAGAGGGTCAGTACTGAGGGAGTGCTGCCCTGTCAGAGGGTCAGTACTGAGGGAGTGCTGCACTGTCAGAGGGTCAGTACTGAGGGAGTGCTGCACTGTCAGAGGGTCAGTACTGAGGGAGTGCTGCACTGTCAGAGGGTCAGTACTGAGGGAGTGCGGCACTGTCAGAGGGTCAGTACTGAGGGAGTGCTGCACTGTCAGAGGGTCAGTACTGAGGGAGTGCTGCACTGTCAGAGGGTCAGTACTGAGGGAGTGCGGCACTGTCAGAGGGTCAGTACTGAGGGAGTGCTGCACTGTCAGAGGGTCAGTACTGAGGGAGTGCGGCACTGTCAGAGGGTCAGTACTGAGGGAGGGCTGCACTGTCAGAGGGTCAGTACTGAGGGAGTGCTGCACTGTCAGAGGGTCAGTACTGAGGGAGTGCTGCACTGTCAGAGGGTCAGTACTGAGGGAGTGCTGCACTGTCAGAGGGTCAGTACTGAGGGAGTGCTGCACTGTCAGAGGGTCAGTACTGAGGGAGTGCTGCACTGTCAGAGGGTCAGTATTGAGGGAGTGCTGCACTGTCAGAGGGTCAGTACTGAGGGAGTGCTGCACTGTCAGAGGGTCAGTACTGAGGGAGTGCGGCACTGTCAGAGGGTCAGTACTGAGGGAGTGCTGCACTGTCAGAGGGTCAGTACTGAGGGAGTGCTGCACTGTCGGAGGGTCAGTACTGAGGGAGTGCTGCACTGTCGGAGGGTCAGTACTGAGGGAGTGCTGCACTGTCAGGGGGTCAGTACTGAGGGAGTGCTGTACTGTCGGAGGGTCAGTACTGAGGGAGTGCTGCACTGTCGGAGGGTCAGTACTGAGGGAGTGCTGCACTGTCGGAGGGTCAGTACTGAGGGAGTGCTGCACTGTCAGAGGGTCAGTACTGAGGGAGTGCTGCACTGTTAGAGGGTCAGTACGGAGGGAGTGCTGCACTGTCAGAGGGTCAGTACTGAGGGAGTGCTGCACTGTCAGAGGGTCAGTACTGAGGGAGTGCTGCACTGTCAGAGGGTCAGTACTGAGGGAGTGCTGCACTGTCAGAGGGTCAGTACTGAGGGAGTGCTGCACTGTCAGAGGGTCAGTACTGAGGGAGTGCTGCACTGTCAGAGGGTCAGTACTGAGGGAGTGCTGCACTGTCAGAGGGTCAGTACTGAGGGAGTGCTGCACTGTCAGGGGGTCAGTACTGAGGGAGTGCTGCACTGTCAGAGGGTCAGTACTGAGGGAGTGCTGCACTGTCAGAGGGTCAGTACTGAGGGAGTGCTGCACTGTCAGAGGGTCAGTACTGAGGGAGTGCTGCACTGTCAGAGGGTCAGTACGGAGGGAGTGCTGCACTGTCAGAGGGTCAGTACTGAGGGAATGCTGCACTGTCAGAGGGTCAGTACTGAGGGAGTGCTGCACTGTCAGGGGGTCAGTACTGAGGGAGTGCTGTACTGTCGGAGGGTCAGTACTGAGGGAGTGCTGCACTGTCAGAGGGTCAGTACTGAGCGAGTGCTGCACTGTCGGAGGGTCAGTACTGAGGGAGTGCTGCACTGTCAGAGGGTCAGTACTGAGGGAGTGCTGCACTGTCAGAGGGTCAGTACTGAGCGAGTGCTGCACTGTCGGAGGGTCAGTACTGAGGGAGTGCTGCACTGTCAGAGGGTCAGTACTGAGGGGGTGCTGCACTGTCAGAGGGTCAATACTGAGGGAGTGCTGCACTGTCAGAGGGTCAGTAATGAGGGAGTGCTGCGCTGTCGGAGAGTCAAGTGGAAAGTCCAGAACAGAGCGTTACATTCTCAAGCTAAAGTTCAACCATTTTGGACTGATTAAGGGGAAAACGTAGAAACATAGAAACTAGGAGCAGGAGTAGGTCATTCGGCTCTTCGAGCCTGCTCCGCCATTCAATATGATCATGGCTGATCCTTGATCTCAATGCCATGCTCCCGCTCTCTCCCCAGGCCCCTTGATGCCTTTAGAGTCCAGAAATCTATCTATTTCCTTCTTAAATATATTCAGTGACTTGCCCTCCACAGCTTCTGTGGTAGAGAATTCCACAGGCTCACCACCCTCTGAGTGAAGAAGTTTCTCCTCATCTCAGTCCTAAATGGCCTACCCCGTATCCTGAGACTGTGACCCCTTGTCCTAGACCCCCAGCCAGAGGAAACATCATCCCTGCATCCAGTCTGTCCATCCCTGTCAGAATTTTATACGTTTCAGTGAGATCCCCTCTCATTCTTCTAAACTCCAGTGAATACAGACCTAGTCGGCCCAATCTCTCCTCATACAACAATCTTGCCATCCCAGGAATCAGTCTGGTGAACCTTTGCTGCACTCCCTCTATGGCAAGTATATCCTTTCTTAGGTAAGGAGACCAAAACTGCACACAATACTCCAGGTGTGGTCTCACCAAGTCCCTGTACAGCTGCAGTAAGACATCCTTGCTCCTGTACTCAAGTCCTCTCACAACAAAGGCAAACATACCATTTGCCTTCTTAACTGCTTGCTGCACCTGTATGCTTGCTTTCAGTGATTGGTTTACCAGGACACCCAGGTTCCTTTGTACATCAACATTTCCCAATCTATCACCATTTAAATAATACTCTACCATTCTGTTTTTCCTACAAAGTGGATAAATTCACACTTATCCAAGTTATACTGCATCTGCCATGTATTTGCCCACTCACTCAACTTGTCTAAATCGCCTTGAAGCCTCTTAACCCCCTCCTCATCGCTCACATTCCCACCAAGTTTTGTGTCATCAGCAAACTTGGAAATGTTACATTTGGTTACCTCATCCAAATCATTGATTTATATTGTGAATAGCTGGGGCCCAAGCACTGATCCCTGCGGTACCCCACTAGTCACCATCTGTCACTCTGAAAAAGACCCATTTATTCCTACTCTCTGTTTCCTGTCTGCTAACCAATTCTCAATCCATGTCAATGTATTATCCCCAATCCCATGTGCTTTAATTTTACACACTAACCTCTTATGTGGGACTTTATCAAAAGCTTTCTGAAAATCCAAATACACCACATCCACTGGTTCTCCCTTATGAGGAGGTGGCAGCACAGTGGTATTGTCGTTGGACTGGCAGATGGTGGAATTTGAATCCAATAAAACCCCATCTGGGTCATTAATGCCCTTTAGGGAAGGAAATCTGCTGTCCTTACCTGGTCTGGGCCTACATGTGACTCCAGACCCACAGCAATGTGGTTGACTCTGAAATGCCCCTGAACAAGAGCAATTAGGGATGGACAATAAATGTAAGTGACGCTCACATCCCACAAACGACTAAAAAACAATCTATTCTGCTAGATAAGTCCTCTAAACACTCCAACTGGAAAAACTCAGCAGGTCTGACAGCATCTGGAGAGAGAGAGAGTCCCTATGACTCCCCTGCAGGGGAAATTAAAATGTGGTGAATTATATACTGTTTAAGGGGGGGTGGGACAGGTACAGCTGGATAGGGGGCCAGTGATAGGTGGAGGCAAAGGAGAGATTGCCAAAGATGTCATAAACAAAAGGTCAAAGGGGTGTTGACGGTGGTGATACTGG
The DNA here is from genome assembly GCF_964194155.1 of Cetorhinus maximus. NCBI lineage: Eukaryota > Metazoa > Chordata > Chondrichthyes > Lamniformes > Cetorhinidae > Cetorhinus > Cetorhinus maximus. Next base: position 317,146 of record NW_027596307.1, read on the forward strand.
CTAAAGGAGATGCTAGTGGTGACATTAAGAGTAGAAAGCAGGATGAGCAAGTGACAGATGGCCCTAGTGAGGGTGAGGTGGTGTGGGGGGAAAAATATATTAATAGGCTAAAAGGTGGGGATAAAACAATGAATAAAAATGGAAATAAATTTAAAAAATAATAATGATAGTTGGGAAAAAAAAAATATATATAAAAATTTAAAAATAAATATTTGGAAAAAGGGATCAAAAAGGGGTGAGGACAGAGGGGAGAGTTCATGGTCTGAAGTTGTTGAACTCAATGCTAAGTCCGGAAGGCTGTAAAGTGCCTAGTCGGAAGATGAGGTGCTGTTCCTGCAGTTTGCGTTGAGCTTCACTGGAACATTGCAGCAGGCCAAGGACGGACATGTGGGCAAGAGAACAGGGTGGAGTGTTAAAATGGCAAGCGACAGGGAGGTCTGGGTCAAGATTGCGGACAGACCGAAGGTGTTCCACAAAGCGGTCGCCCAGTTTGCGTTTGGTCTCTCCAATGTAGAGGAAACCGCATTGGGAGCAACGAATGCAGTAGACTAAGTTGGGGGAAATGCAAGTGAAATGCTGCTTCACTTGAAAGGAGTGTTTGGGCCCTTGGACGGTGAGGAGAGAGGAAGTGAAGGGGCAGGTGTTGCACCTTCTGCGTGGGCATGGGGAGGTGCCATGGGAGGGGGTTGAGGTGTAGGGGGTGATGGAGGAGTGGACCAGGTGTCCCGGAGGGAACGATCCCTACGGAATGCCACCGGGGGGGTGAAGGGAAGATGTGTTTGGTGGTGGCATCATGCTGGAGTTGGCGGAAATGGCAGAGGATGATCCTTTGAATGCGGAGGCTGGTGGGGTGATAAGTGAGGACAAGGGGGACCCTATCATGGTTCTGGGAGGGAGAGGAAGGTGTGAGGGCAGATGCACGGGAGATGGGCCGGACATGGTTGAGGGCCCTGTCAACGACCGTGGGTGGAAAACCTCGGTTAAGGAAGAAGGAGGACATGTCAAGGAACTGGTTTAGAAAGTGGCATCATCAGAACAGATGCGACGGAGGCGAAGGAACTGAGAAAATGGGATGGAGTCCTTACAGGAAGTGAGGTGTGAGGAGCTGTAGTCGAGGTAGCTGTGGGAGTCGGTAGGCTTGTAATGGATATTGGTGAACAGTCTATCACCAGAAATTGTGACAGAGAGGTCAAGGAAGGGAAGGGAAGTGTCAGTGATGGACCGTGTGAAGGTGATGGAGGGGTGGAAATTGGAAGCAAAATTAATAAATTTTTTCAGGCCCAGACGAGAGCATGAAGCAGCACCGAAGCAGTCATCACAGAATCACACAGTGCAGAAGAGGCCCTTCGGCCCATCGAGTCTGCATTGACACGTGAGAAAGACCTGACCTACCTACCTAATCCCATTTACCAGCGCTTGGCCCATAGCCTTGAATGTTATGACGTGCCAAGTGCTCATCCAGGTACTTTTTAAAGGATGTGAGGCAACCCGCCTCCACCACCCTCCCAGGCAGCGCATTCCAGACCGTCACCACCCTCTGGGTAGAAAAGTTTTTCCTCACATCACCCCTAAACCTCCTGCCCCTCACCTTGAACTTGTGTCCCCTTGTGACTGACCCTTCAACTAAGGGGAACAGCTGCTCCCTATCCACCCTGTCCATGTCCCTCATAATCTTGTACACCTCGATCAGGTCACCCCTCAGTCTTCTCTGCTCCAACGAAAACAACCCAAGTCTATCCAACCTCTCTTCATAACTTAAATGTTTCATCCCAGGCAACATCCTGGTGAATCTCCTCTGCACCCACTCCGGTGCACCCCCTCCTCGATGTACCAGAGAAAGAGTTCCACAGTATCTTACCTTTATCTCTAAAAACTCCAGTAGGTTTGTCAGACATGATTTCCCTTTCATAAATCAATGTTGACTTTGTCTAATCCCGTTGATATTTTCTAAGTGTCCAGTTATCACATCCTTTATAATAGGCCTTTCCCTACTACTGATGTTATGCTAACCAGTCAGTAACTTGCTGTTTCCTCCCACCCTCCGGTCTGTAATCTCCCTCTTTTTCTTAAAATCAGAGGGTTGTAAATCTTTGAAACTCTCGACCTCAAGAGAGCTGTGGTTTCACTGTTCTTGAGTATATTGAAGTCAGAGGTTGATAGATGTTTGGAGTCTGAGACAGTCAATGGGGACATGGATCCTTTGCAGGGTTGACAGGGCTGAGTTTGCCGTTGTCGTTTCCGGTGCCTTGGTCAATGCCGGGTGGTCCGTCCGGTTTCATTCCTTTTTGTGACTTTGTAGCGGTTTGATACAACTGAGTGTCTGGCTGGGCCATTTCAGAGTCAACCACATTGCGGACTGGAGTCACATGTAGGCTAGACCAGGTAAGGACGGCAGATTTCCTTCCCCAAAGGGCATTAGTGAACCAGATGGGTTTTTACAACAATCGACAATGGTTACGTGGTCACCATTAGACTACCCCTTAATTCCAGGTGTATTCATTGAATTTAAGCTCTGGTGGTGGGACAGCCAATGGGGTACACTTCCATCGATACTGACTCATGCTCATGGGAATATAATCCTCCTCTAGATTGGAGACTTCATTGTCCATCACCAAGGGTGTCTCGGTAGCACCACTACTGACCGAGCTGGCCAAGTCCTAAAGGACATAGCTGCTAGACTGGGTCTGCAGCAGGTGGTGAGGGAAACAACAAGAGGGAAAAACATACTTGATCTCAACCTCACCAACCTGCCTGCCGCAGATGCATCTGTCCATGACAATATCAGTAGGAGTGACCACCGCACAGTCATTGTGGAGACAAAGTCCCGCCTTCACATTGAGGATACCCTCCATCATGTTGTGTGGCACTACCACCGTGCTAAATGGGATAAATTTTGAACAGGTCTAAGATTTCAAGGCTGGGTGTCCATGAGGTGCTGTGGGCCATCAGCAGCAGCAGAATTGTACTCGAACACAATCTGTAACCTCATGGCCCGGCATATCCCCCACTCTACCATTACCATCAAGCCAGGGGATCAACCCTGGTTCAATGAAGAGTGCAGAGGGCATGCCAGGAGCAGCACCAGACATACCTAAAAATGGGGTCTCAACCTGGTGAAGCTATAACACAGGAAACAGTGGACGCATCATGCGATAGACAGAGCTAAGCGATCCCACAACCAACGGATCAGATCTAAGCTCTGCAGTCCTGCCACATCCAGTCGTGAATGGTGATGGACAATTAAACAACTCACTGGAGGAAGCGGCTCCACAAATATCCCCATCTTCAATGATGGAGGAGCCCAGCACATCAGTGCAAAAGATAAGGCGCTTTGAGAAGGCAGATCACCACCACCTTCTCATGGGCAACTAGGGATGGGGATTAAATATTGGCCTGGCTAGTGATGCTCACATACCATAGAAGAATATATAAAAAGCGTGCAGCAGGTTCGATGGACAAACGGGTCTACTCCTGCTCTCATCTCTTCTGTTCTGTCAATGGAGCAATCTAGCTGAAATGCTGAGCTGGTGGAGGCACCATTTTCGGACAAGACCCCAAACTGCAGCCTTGACTGTCCTCTCAGGACAGCAGTTCTGTTGTGCTGCCTTTTACAGCCAATGAAGTATATTTTGAATTGTAGTCACTGTTACAATGTCAGAAATATGCTCACCAATTTCAACACAGCATGAAAGCACAAACAGCAATAAAAAAATGCCCAGATATTTGGTTTTAGTGCTGTTGGCTGAGGAATTCTGAGGTGTAGAGGGAGCTTTACTCTGTATCTAACCCGAGCTGTACCTGTCCTGGGAGTGTTTGATGGGGACAGTGTAGAGGGAGCTTTACTCTGTATCTAACCCCGTGCTGTACCTGTCCTGGGAGTGTTTGATGGGGACAGTGTAGAGGGAGCTTTACTCTGTATCTAACCCCGTGCTGTACCTGTCCTGGGAGTGTTTGATGGGGACAGTGTAGAGGGAGCTTTACTCTGTATCTAACCCCGTGCTGTACCTGTCCTGGGAGTGTTTGATGGGGACGGTGTAGAGGGAGCTTTACCCTGTATCTAACCCGAGCTGTACCTGTCCTGGGAGTGTTTGATGGGGACGGTGTAGAGGAAGCTTTACCCTGTATCTAACCCCGTGCTGTACCTGTCCTGGGAGTGTTTGATGGGGACGGTGTAGAGGGAGCTTTACTCTGTATCTAACCGCGTGCTGTACCTGCCCTGGGAGTGTTTGATGGGGACAGTGTAGAGGGAGCTTTACTCTGTATCTAACCCCGTGCTGTACCTGTCCTGGGAGTGTTTGATGGGGACCGTGTAGAGGGAGCTTTACTCTGTATCTAACCCCGTGCTGTACCTGTCCTGGGATTGTTTGATGGGGACAGTGTAGTGGGAGCTTTACTCTGTATCTAACCCCGTGCTGTACCTGTCCTGGGAGTGTTTGATGGGGACAGTGTAGATGGAGCTTTACTCAGTATCTAACCCCGTGCTGTACCTGTCCTGGGAATGTTTGATGGGGACAGTGTAGAGGGAGCTTTACTCTGTATCTAACCCCGTGCTGTACCTGTCCTGGGAATGTTTGATGGGGACAGTGTAGCGGGAGCTTTACTCTGTATCTAACCCTTGCTGTACCTGTCCTGGGAGTGTTTGATGGGGACAGTGTAGCGGGAGCTTTACTCTGTATCTAACCCGAGCTGTACCTGTTCTGGGAGTGTTTGATGGGGACAGTGTAGAGGGAGCTTTACTCTGTATCTAACCCGAGCTGTACCTGCCCTGGGAATGTTTGATGGGGACAGTGTAGAGGGAGCTTTACCCTGTATCTAACCCCGTGCTGTACCTGTCCTGGGAGTGTTTGATGGGGACAGTGTAGATGGAGCTTTACTCAGTATCTAACCCCGTGCTGTACCTGTCCTGGGAGTGTTTGATGGGGACGGTGTAGAGGGAGCTTTACCCTGTATCTAACCCGAGCTGTACCTGTCCTGGGAGTGTTTGATGGGGACGGTGTAGAGGGAGCTTTACTCTGTATCTAACCCCGTGCTGTACCTATCCTGGGAGTGTTTGATGGGGACGGTGTAGAGGGAGCTTTACTCTGTATCTAACCGCGTGCTGTACCTGCCCTGGGAGTGTTTGATGGGGACAGTGTAGAGGGAGCTTTACTCTGTATCTAACCCCGTGCTGTACCTGTCCTGGGAGTGTTTGATGGGGACAGTGTAGAGGGAGCTTTACTCTGTATCTAACCCCGTGCTGTACCTGTCCTGGGATTGTTTGATGGGGACAGTGTAGTGGGAGCTTTACTCTGTATCTAACCCCGTGCTGTACCTGTCCTGGGAGTGTTTGATGGGGACAGTGTAGATGGAGCTTTACTCAGTATCTAACCCCGTGCTGTACCTGTCCTGGGAGTGTTTGATGGGGACAGTGTAGAGGGAGCTTTACTCTGTATCTAACCCCGTGCTGTACCTGTCCTGGGAGTGTTTGATGGGGACAGTGTAGAGGGAGCTTTACTCTGTATCTAACCCCGTGCCGTACCTGTCCTGGGAGTGTTTGATGGGGACAGACTGAAAGGTCTGAAGGTGGATAAATCACCTGGACCAGATGGATTACACCCTAGAGTTCTGAAGGAAATAGCTGGAGAGATAGTGGAGGCGTTAGTGGTGATCTTTCAGGAATCACTGGAGTCAGGGAGGGTCCCAGAGGACTGGAAAATCGCTAATGTAACCCCCCTGTTTAAGAAGGGAGTGAGGTAAAAGACAGGAAATTACAGGCCGATTAGCCTGACCTCGGTCGTTGGCAAGATTTTAGTGTCCATTATTAAGGATGAGATTTTAGAATACTTGGAAGTGCATGGTAAAATCGGGCAAAGTCAGCATGGTTTCATCAAGGGGAGGTCATGCCTGACAAATCTGTTAGAATTCTTTGAGGAGGTAACGAGTAGGTTAGACAAAGGAGAGCCAATGGATGTTATCTACTTGGACTTCCAGAAGGCCTTTGACAAGGTGCCGCACAGGAGGCTGCTTAGTAAGATAAGAGCCCATGGTGTTAGAGGCAAGGTACTAGCATGGATAGAAGATTGGCTGTCTGGCAGGAGGCAGAGAGTGGGGATAAGGGGGTCCTTCTCAGGATGGCGGCCGGTGACTAGTGGAGTTCCGCAGGGGTCAGTGTTGGGACCACAACTTTTCACTTTATACATTAATGATCCAGACGAAGGAACTGAGGGGATTCTGGCTAAGTTTGCAGATGATACAAAGATAGGTGGAGGGACAGGTAGTATTGAGGAAGTGGGGAGTCTGAAGAAGGATTTGGACAGGTTAGGAGAATGGGCAAAGAAGTGGCAGATGGAATACAACGTGGGGAAGTGTGAGGTCATGCACTTTGGTAGGAAGAATAGAGGCATAGACTATTTTCTAAATGGGGAGAGAATTCAGAAATCTGGAGTGCAAAGGGACTTGAGAGTCCTAGTCCAGGATTCTCTTCAGGTTAACTTGCAGGTTGAGTCGGTAGTTAGGAAGGCAAATGCAATGTTGGCATTTATTTCAACAGGACTAGAATATAAAAGCAGGGATGTGCTGCTGAGGCTTTATAAGGCTCTGGTCAGACCACATTTAGAATATTGTGAGCAATTTTGGGCCCCATATCTCAGGAAGGATGTGCTGGCCCTGGAGAGGGTCCAGAGGAGGTTCACGAGAATGATCCCAGGAATGAAAGACTTAACATATGAGGAACGTTTGAGGACTCTGGGACTATAGTCGATGGAGTTTAGAAGGATGAGGAGGGATCTGATTGAAACTTACAGAATACTGAAAGGCCTGGATAGAGTGGACATGGGGAAGATGTTTCCATTAGTAGGAGAGACTAGGACCCGAGGGCACAGCCTCAGAGTAAAGGGAAGACCTTTTAGAACAGAGATGAGGAGAAACTTCTTTAGCCAGAGAGTGGTGAATCTATGGAATTCATTGCCACAGAAGGCTGTGGAGGCCAGGTCATTGAGTGTATTTAAGACCGAGATAGATAAGTTCTTGATTGGTAAGGGGATCAAAGGTTACGGGGAGAAGGCGGGAGAATGAGGTTGAGAAGCTTATCAGCCATGATTGAATGGCGGAGCGGATTCGATGGGCCGAATGGCCTAATTTCTGCTCCTATGTCTTATGGACAGTGTAGAGGGAGCTTTACTCCGTATCTAACCCCATGCTGCACCTGCCCTGGGAGTGTTTGATGGGGACAGTGTAGTGGGAGCTTTACTCTGTATCTAACCCCGTGCTGTACATGTCCTGGGAGTGTTTGATGGGGACAGCGGAGAGGGAGCTTTACTCTGTATCTAACCCCGTGCTGTACCTGTCCTGGGAGTGTTTGATGGGGACAGTGTAGAGGGAGCTTTACTCTGTATCTAACCCCGTGCTGTACCTGTCCTGGCAGTGTTTGATGGGACAGTGTAGAGGGAGCTTTACTCTGTATCTAACCCCGTGCTGTACCTGTCCTGGGAGTGTTTGATGGGGACAGTGTAGAGGGAGCTTTACTCTGTATCTAACCCCGTGCTGTACCTGTCCTGGCAGTGTTTGATGGGACAGTGTAGAGGGAGCTTTACCCTGTATCTAACCCGAGCTGTACCTGCCCTGGGAATGTTTGATGGGGACAGTGCAGTGGGAGCTTTACTCTGTATCTAACCCCGTGCTGTACCTGCCCTGGGAGTGTTTGATGGGGACAGTGTAGAGGGAGCTTTACTCTGTATCTAACCCCGTGCTGTACCTGTCCTGGGAGTGTTTGATGGAGACAGCGTAGAGGGAGCTTTACTCTGTATCTAACCCCGTGCTGTACCTGTCCTGGGAGTGTTTGATGGGGACAGTGTAGAGGGAGCTTTACTCCGTATCTAACCCCGTGCTGTCCCTGTCCTGGGAGTGTTTGATGGGGACTGTGTAGAGGGAGCTTTACTCTGTATCTAACCCCGAGCTGTACCTGTCCTGGGTGTGTTTGAAGGGGACAGTGTAGAGGGAGCTTTACTCTGTATCTAACCCCGTGCTGTACCTGTCCTAGGAGTGTTCGGTGGGGATAGTGTAGAGGGAGCTTTACTCTGTATCTAACCCCGTGCCGTACCTGTCCTGGGAGTGTTTGATGGGGACAGACTGAAAGGTCTGAAGGTGGATAAATCACCTGGACCAGATGGATTACACCCTAGAGTTCTGAAGGAAATAGCTGGAGAGATAGTGGAGGCGTTAGTGGTGATCTTTCAGGAATCACTGGAGTCAGGGAGGGTCCCAGAGGACTGGAAAATCGCTAATGTAACCCCCCTGTTTAAGAAGGGAGTGAGGTAAAAGACAGGAAATTACAGGCCGATTAGCCTGACCTCGGTCGTTGGCAAGATTTTAGTGTCCATTATTAAGGGTGAGATTTTAGAATACTTGGAAGTGCATGGTAAAATCGGGCAAAGTCAGCATGGTTTCATCAAGGGGAGGTCATGCCTGACAAATCTGTTAGAATTCTTTGAGGAGGTAACGAGTAGGTTAGACAAAGGAGAGCCAATGGATGTTATCTACTTGGACTTCCAGAAGGCCTTTGACAAGGTGCCGCACAGGAGGCTGCTTAGTAAGATAAGAGCCCATGGTGTTAGAGGCAAGGTACTAGCATGGATAGAAGATTGGCTGTCTGGCAGGAGGCAGAGAGTGGGGATAAGGGGGTCCTTCTCAGGATGGCGGCCGGTGACTAGTGGAGTTCCGCAGGGGTCAGTGTTGGGACCACAACTTTTCACTTTATACATTAATGATCCAGACGAAGGAACTGAGGGGATTCTGGCTAAGTTTGCAGATGATACAAAGATAGGTGGAGGGACAGGTAGTATTGAGGAAGTGGGGAGTCTGAAGAAGGATTTGGACAGGTTAGGAGAATGGGCAAAGAAGTGGCAGATGGAATACAACGTGGGGAAGTGTGAGGTCATGCACTTTGGTAGGAAGAATAGAGGCATAGACTATTTTCTAAATGGGGAGAGAATTCAGAAATCTGGAGTGCAAAGGGACTTGAGAGTCCTAGTCCAGGATTCTCTTCAGGTTAACTTGCAGGTTGAGTCGGTAGTTAGGAAGGCAAATGCAATGTTGGCATTTATTTCAACAGGACTAGAATATAAAAGCAGGGATGTGCTGCTGAGGCTTTATAAGGCTCTGGTCAGACCACATTTAGAATATTGTGAGCAATTTTGGGCCCCATATCTCAGGAAGGATGTGCTGGCCCTGGAGAGGGTCCAGAGGAGGTTCACGAGAATGATCCCAGGAATGAAAGACTTAACATATGAGGAACGTTTGAGGACTCTGGGACTATAGTCGATGGAGTTTAGAAGGATGAGGAGGGATCTGATTGAAACTTACAGAATACTGAAAGGCCTGGATAGAGTGGACATGGGGAAGATGTTTCCATTAGTAGGAGAGACTAGGACCCGAGGGCACAGCCTCAGAGTAAAGGGAAGACCTTTTAGAACAGAGATGAGGAGAAACTTCTTTAGCCAGAGAGTGGTGAATCTATGGAATTCATTGCCACAGAAGGCTGTGGAGGCCAGGTCATTGAGTGTATTTAAGACCGAGATAGATAAGTTCTTGATTGGTAAGGGGATCAAAGGTTACGGGGAGAAGGCGGGAGAATGAGGTTGAGAAGCTTATCAGCCATGATTGAATGGCGGAGCGGATTCGATGGGCCGAATGGCCTAATTTCTGCTCCTATGTCTTATGGACAGTGTAGAGGGAGCTTTACTCCGTATCTAACCCCATGCTGCACCTGCCCTGGGAGTGTTTGATGGGGACAGTGTAGTGGGAGCTTTACTCTGTATCTAACCCCGTGCTGTACATGTCCTGGGAGTGTTTGATGGGGACAGCGGAGAGGGAGCTTTACTCTGTATCTAACCCCGTGCTGTACCTGTCCTGGGAGTGTTTGATGGGGACAGTGTAGAGGGAGCTTTACTCTGTATCTAACCCCGTGCTGTACCTGTCCTGGCAGTGTTTGATGGGACAGTGTAGAGGGAGCTTTACTCTGTATCTAACCCCGTGCTGTACCTGTCCTGGGAGTGTTTGATGGGGACAGTGTAGAGGGAGCTTTACTCTGTATCTAACCCCGTGCTGTACCTGTCCTGGCAGTGTTTGATGGGACAGTGTAGAGGGAGCTTTACTCTGTATCTAACCCCGTGCTGTACCTGCCCTGGGAGTGTTTGATGGGGACAGTGTAGAGGGAGCTTTACTCTGTATCTAACCCCGTGCTGTACCTGTCCTGGCAGTGTTTGATGGGACAGTGTAGAGGGAGCTTTACTCTGTATCTAACCCCGTGCTGTACCTGCCCTGGGAGTGTTTGATGGGGACAGTGTAGAGGGAGCTTTACTCTGTATCTAACCCCGTGCTGTACCTGCCCTGGGAGTGTTTGATGGGGACAGTGTAGAGGGAGCTTTACTCTGTATCTAACCCCGTGCTGTACCTGTCCTGGGAGTGTTTGATGGGGACGGTGTAGAGGGAGCTTTACTCTGTATCTAACCCCGTGCTGTACCTGTCCTGGAATAGAGGAGGCTGACGGTGATTTGATTGAGATATACAAAATAGTGAGGGGCCTGGATAGAGTGGATGGGAAGGGTCTATTTCCCTTAGCAGAGAGGTCAGTGATTAGGGGGCATAGATTTCAAGTAATTGGTAGAAAGATTAGAGGGAGATGAGGAAATATTTTTTCACCCAGAGGGTTGTGGGGGTCTGGAACTCACTGCCTGAAAGGGTAGTGGAGGCAGAAACCCGCCACTCATTGAAAAGGTGTCTGAATCTGCACCTCAAGTGCCGGAACCTGCAGGGCTACAGGCCAAATGCTGGAAAGAGGGGTGAGGCTGCATTGGGGGGGGGGCTCGGTTTTCAGCCAGCACAGACACGATGGGCCGAGTGGCCTCTTTCTGTGCCGAGATCTTTCTATGTTTCTATTCTATGATCGTCAGCCCAAGCCTGAATATTTCCAGGTCTTGCTGCGTATGGACACAGGTCTTTGGTGTGCACCTGTCTCTCACTGCATGCCTCTCCATCTGGGTCCCCCTCTCTCACTCTGTGCAGGTCTCTGACTCTCCCCGACTCTCTCCCGATATGTGTCTCTCTCTCTGTTCCACCTTCTCACTTTCTCTGTTTGTAGAGTTGAAAGATTTTGAGAGGGTATTCTGCACTGATAAGCCTGTATTACTGATCAGCTTGCAGTCAGCAGAGTGCAGAGCAGAGAGCACTGAGCAGCAAAGCACAGAGCCTTGCTAACTCACAGCTGCCACACCGTAACTTGTGGTAAACAGGACACAGACTCAAAAGCAGCTGACTTCAAGGAAACTAAACCAGCTTTCACTCCACTCGCCACACAGGAAGTCAGGGCCTGTCATTCTCTTGAGGGCTGAGTCCTTCGATTCTGTAAGTTTTAGAGGACCAGTTTAAGGGTTTGAGTTCAGTCTTAAAAATGAATTAAAAAACTGGGATCAGTAAGTGTCAAATGGTCTAAAAACCCACCTGATTCACGAATATCCTCAAAAGAAGGGAATCTGCTCTCCTAAGCCAGTCTGGCCTGTGTGACTCGAGCCCCTAACCAGCCAGTAGTTTCTGCTTTAAGTGCCTGTGGAGAAGGCCCAGCGAGAGACTCAGGTAAACATGATCAACATGCAAGGCAGCTCACCACCACCGTCATCGGACCAGGGTCAGGAATAAATACCAGCCCTGCCAGCAATTCCCAAAATCCAAGGAATAAATTAAAATAAAGGGAATTTGGAGAGATTCCAGCATGGATTCCTGATCTGTGGGTATTAGCCAGGGTGCCTGCCTGATCTCCTTACTAGAGAGGGATGACAGGAGAAAAATAATTCAGCCTGGGTTCCTGCTCCTGATCACTGTCCAGTGATCCCTGGGTTAGAGAGAGAGAGGGGAAATCAGCCAGGGTTCCTGTTCCTGATCACTGTCCAGTGATCCCTGGGTTAGAGAGGGAGGGGGGAATCAGCCAGGGTTCCTGCTCCTGATCACTGTCCAGTGACCCCTGGATTAGAGAGAGAGGGGGAATCAGCCAGGGTTCCTGCTCCTGATCACTGTCCAGTGATCCCTGGGTTACAGAGAGAGGGGGAATCAGCCAGGGTTCCTGCTCCTGATCACTGTCCAGTGATCCCTGGGTTACAGAGAGAGGGGGAATCAGCCAGGGTTCCTGCTCCTGATCACTGTCCAGTGATCCCTGGGTTAGAGAGAGAGAGGGGGAATCAGCCAGGGTTCCTGCTCCTGATCACTGTCCAGTGATCCCTGGGTTAGAGAGAGAGGGGAAATCAGCCAGAGATCCTGCTCCTGATCACTGTCCAGTGATCCCTGGGTTAGAGAGAGAGGGGGAATCAGCCAGAGATCCTGCTACTGATCACTGTCCAGTGACCTCTGGGTTAGAGAGAGAGGGGGAATCAGCTAAGGTTCCTGCTCCTGATCACTGTCCAGTGATCCCTAGGTTAGAGAGAGAGGGGAAATCAGCCAAGGTTCCTGTTCCTAATCGCTGTGCAGTGATCCCTGGGTTGGAGAGAGAGGGGAAATCAGCCAGGGTTCCTGCTCCTGATCACTGTCCAGTGATCCCTGGGTTAGAGAGGGGAAATCAGTCAAGGTTCCTGTTCCTAATCGCCGTCTGCAGCGCAGAGAGTGGAGGAATGGAGACAGTCAGTACCATAAAGGGGAGCAAGGGGGGAAGAAAGGGAGTGAGGAGCAGATCAATAGCAGAGGAATCAAGAGCTAGTACAACCTGGGGAGAGTGGGGGTGACAGTGCTTAAACAATGGATACTGCCAACACCACATGGTGAAATAGAGGCTGAGAATGACATGGAGGATTAAAGGATAGATAAATGCAGGAGTGGTACTTACCTTTCCGTAGCTGCTCGACAATGTAGGAGAAGCCATTAGTCCGGGGGTGGAGGACATATTCGTATGTCGGCAGGCCACGAGAATTGGCAAACTGATCACTCCGTGCTTTGGTGGAAGCTAAGAAACAGCACACAGCAGCATTATAAACACATCACTAATGCGGTGTAGGTAATCCTCACCCCTACCATCTGCGGCCCAGTCCCACAGTGTGACTGAGAGGGTAGTGTCAGAATCACTGACCCTGGCAGAGTGTGGCGAGAAGCTGGAGCTGGGGGCATGTGGGGAAGAGGTGGGTACATCAATTTTCGGGGGGAGGGGCACCATTGACCAGAAACTGAACTGGACTGGCCATATAAATAATGTGGCTACAAGAGCAGGTCAGAGGCTGGGAATCCTACAGTGAGTAACTCACCTCCTGACTCCCCAAAGCCTGTCCACCATCTACAAGGCGCAAGTCAGGAGTGTGATGGAATACTCCCCACTTGCCTGGTCACCGTCCAGGACAAAGCAGCCGCTTGATTGGCACCCCATCCACAAACATTCACTCCCTCCACCACCGACGCACAGTAGCAGCAGTGTGTGTACCATCTACAAGATGCACTGCAGGAACTCACCAAGGCTCCTTAGACAGCACCTTCCAAACCCCTGACCACTACCATCTAGAAGGACAAGGGCAGCAGATGGATGGGAACATCACCACCTGGAAGTTCCCCTCCAAGTCACTCACCATCCTGACTTGGAAATATATCACCGTTCCTTCACTGTCACTGGGTCAAAATCCTGGAACTCCCTCCCTAACAGCACTGTGGATGTACCTACACCACATGGACTGCAGCGGTTCAAGAAGGCAGTTCACCACCACCTTCTCAAGGGCAACTAGGGATGGGCAATAAATGCTGGTCTAGGCAGTGATGCCCACACCTGTGAACAAATAAAAGAATATGGGAAGGGGTTAGGTGGAGTTGTGGGTATGGGGAGAGGGTGGGTAGGTGGTGTTGAGGGATACGGGGAGTAAGTGGGATTGATGGATATGGGGAGATGGTGGTTAGGTGGGGTGGGGGGTTATGAGAAGACAATGTGTAGATGGGGTCGGGAGTTATAGGAAGACAGTGGGTACATGGGGTCGGGGGTTATGGGTCGGGGGTTATGGGGAGACAGTGTGTAGGGGGGGTCGGGGGTTATGGGGTCGGGGCTTATGGGGAGACGGTGGGTACATGGGGTCGGGGGTTATGGGGAGACAGTGTGTAGGGGGGGTCGGGGGTTATGGGGTCAGGGGTTATGAGAAGACAATGTGTAGATGGGGTCAGGGGTTATGGGGAGACAGTGTGTAGGGGGGGTCGGGGGTTATGGGGAGACAGTGTGTAGGTGGGGTTAGGGGTTATGGGGTCGGGGGTTATGGGGAGACAGTGTGTAGCTGGGGTCGGGGTTTATGGGGAGACAGTGTGTAGATGGGGTCGGGTGTTATGGGGAGACAGTGTGTAGATGGGGTCGGGGGTTATGGGGAGACAGTGTGTAGGGGGGGTCGGGGGTTATGGGGTCGGGGCTTATGGGGAGACGGTGGGTCCATGGGGTCGGGGGTTATGGGGAGACAGTGTGTAGATGGGGTCGGGGGTTATGGGGTCGGGGGTTATGGGGAGACAGTGTGTAGATGGGGTCGGGGGCTATGGGGAGACAGTATGTAGATGGGGTCGGGGGTTATGTGGAGACAGTGTGTAGGTGGGGTCGGGGGTTATGGGGTCGGGGGTTATGGAGAGACAGTGTGTAGATGGGGTCGGGGGTTATGGGGAGACAGTGTGTAGATGGGGTCGGGGGTTATGGGGAGACAGTGTGTAGCTGGGGTCGGGGTTTATGGGGAGACAGTGTGTAGATGGGGTCGGGTGTTATGGGGAGACAGTGTGTAGATGGGGTCGGGGGTTATGGGGAGACAGTGTGTAGGTGGGGTCGGGGGTTATGGGGTCGGGGGTTATGGGGAGACAGTGTGTAGGTGGCGTCGAGGGTTATGGGGTCGGGGGTTATGGGGAGACAGTGTGTAGATGGGGTCGGGGGTTATGGGGTCGGGGGTTATGGGGAGACAGTGTGTAGATGGGGTCGGGGGTTATGGGGAGACAGTGTGTAGATGGGGTCGGGGGCTATGGGGAGACAGTATGTAGATGGGGTCGGGGGTTATGTGGAGACAGTGTGTAGGTGGGGTCGGGGGTTATGGGGTCGGGGGTTATGGGGAGACAGTGTGTAGATGGGGTCGGGGGTTATGGGGAGACAGTGTGTAGATGGGGTCGGGGGCTATGGGGAGACAGTGTGTAGGTGGGGTTGGGGATAATGGGGAGACAGAGTGTAGGTGGGGTCGGGGGTTATGGGGTCGGGGGCTTTGGGGAGACAGTGTGTAGCTGAGGTCGAGGATTATGGGGTCGGGGGTTATGGGGAGACAGTGTGTAGGTGGGGTCGGGGGTTTTGGGGGGACAGTGTGTAGATGGGGTCGGGGGTTATGGGGGAGACAGTGTGTAGCTGGGGTCGAGGGTTATGGGGTCGGGGGTTATGGGGAGACAGTGTGTAGATGGGGTCGGGGTTTATGGGGAGACAGTGTGTAGCTGGGGTCGGGGTTTATGGGGAGACAGTGTGTAGATGGGGTCGGGGTTTATGGGGAGACAGTGTGTAGCTGGGGTCGGGGTTTATGGGGTCGGGGGTTATGGGGAGACAGTGTGTAGGTGGGGTCGGGGTTTATGGGGAGACAGTGTGTAGCTGAGGTCGAGGATTATGGGGTCGGGGGTTATGGGGAGACAGTGTGTAGGTGGGGTCGGGGGTTTTGGGGAGACAGTGTGTAGATGGGGTCGGGGGTTATGGGGGAGACAGTGTGTAGCTGGGGTCGAGGGTTATGGGGTCGGGGGTTATGGGGAGACAGTGTGTAGATGGGGTCGGGGTTTATGGGGAGACAGTGTGTAGCTGGGGTCGGGGTTTATGGGGAGACAGTGTGTAGACGGGGTCGGGGTTTATGGGGAGACAGTGTGTAGCTGGGGTCGGGGTTTATGGGGAGACAGTGTGTAGCTGGGGTCGGGGGCTATGGGGAGACAGTGTGTAGGTGGGGTTGGGGGTTATGGGGTCGGGGTTTATGGGGAGACAGTGTGTAGATGGGGTTGGGGGTTATGGGGAGACAGTGTGTAGATGGGGTCGGGGCTTATGGGGAGACAGTGTGTAGATGGGGTTGGGGATTATGGGGAGACAGAGTGTAGATGAGGTGGATTTTTGAACAAGCTGTCAGTTTATTGTATTTCCTCGCTGGTTACAGAGAGCTGAGAGGTTGGACAATTAAACATGGTTTCTCACAACCCCCCACTCCCTCCCCTTCATGTAAGAAACTGCAGCCGAGATCTAAATTCTGACAAATTCAGAACATATTTGCCAAGGAATTTTATACTTGGCTGGGAATCATGTAAACATTGTTAAAAATAACCAAGGTTATTAATCCTTGTCCCAGAACCTATTTATTCATTCATTCACAGAGCAACAACATTTCAACAAAATCAGCGGAAAACAGGAAGTACAACGTCTATTTATACAGAATGATTAGACCTTCAGACCCTCGGTAACCTTCAACACTGACAGGCTAACAGCTAGCAATGGTCACCAACATCCTCAGAGAGACAGTCTGTTGCAAACAGCCACAGGGAAAAGGACTGGCTTTGTTCCCATGGGATTTCATACAGTGGGGGTGAACGGGAAGGGGTTTGGGTCCATTGGGATTATGTACAGTGGGAGTGAACGGGAAGGGGTTTGGGTCCATTGGGATAGTGTACAGTGGGAGTGAAAGGGAAGGGGTTTGGGTCCATTGGGATTGTGTACAGTGGGGGTGAACGGGAAGGGGTTTGGGTCCATTGGGATTGTGTACAGTGGGAGTGAACGGGAAGGGGTTTGGGTCCATTGGGATAGTGTACAGTGGGAGTGAACGGGAAGGGGTTTGGGTCCATTGGGATAGTGTACAGTGGGAGTGAACGGGAAGGGGTTTGGGTCCATTGGGATAGTGTACAGTGGGAGTGAACGGGAAGGGGTTTGGGTCCATTGGGATTGTGTACAGTGGGAGTGAACGGGAAGGGGGTTGGGTCCATTGGGATTGTGTACAGTGGGAGTGAACGGGAAGGGGTTTGGGTCCATTGGGATTGTGTACAGTGGGAGTGAACGGGAAGGGGTTTGGCATTGTGTACAGTGGGAGTGAACAGGAAGGGATTTGAGTCCATTGGGATTGTGTACAGTGGGAGTGAATGGGAAGGGGTTTGGGTCCATTGGGATTGTGTACAGTAGGAGTGAATGGGAAGGGGTTTGGGTCCATTGGGATTGTGTACAGTGGGAGTGAATGGGAAGGGGTTTGGGTGCATTGGGATTGTGTACAGTAGGAGTGAACGGGAAGGGGTTTGGGTCCATTGGGATTGTGCACAGTAGGAGTGAATGGGAAGGGGTTTGGGTGCATTGGGATTGTGTACAGTAGGAGTGAACGGGAAGGGGTTTGGGTCCATTGGGATTGTGCACAGTAGGAGTGAAGGGAAGGGGTTTGGGTCCATTGGGATTGTGTACAGTGGGAGTGAACGGGAAGGAGTTTGGGTCCATTGAGATTGTGTATAGTGGGAGTGAACGGGAAGGGGTTTGGGTCCATTGGGATTGTGTACAGTGGGAGTGAACGGGAAGGAGTTTGGGTCCATTGAGATTGTGTACAGTGGGAGTGAACGGGAAGGGGTTTGGGTCCATTGGGATAGTGTACAGTGGGAGTGAACGGGAAGGGGTTTGGGTCCATTGGGATTGTGTACAGTGGGAGTGAACAGGAAGGGTTTTGGGTCCATTGGGATTGTGTACAGTGGGAGTGAACAGGAAGGGGTTTGGGTCCGTTGGGATAGTGTACAGTGGGAGTGAACGGGAAGGGGTTTGGGTCCATTGGGATTGTGTACAGTGGGAGTGAATGGGAAGGGGTTTGGGTCCATTGGGATTGTGTACAGTGGGAGTGAATGGGAAGGGGGTTGGGTCCATTGGGATTGTGCACAGTGGGAGTGAACAGGAAGGGGTTTGGGTCCATTGGGATAATGTACAGTGGGAGTCAACGGGAAGGGGTTTGGGTGCATTGGGATTGTGTACAGTGGGAGTGAACGGGAAGGGGTTTGGGTCCATTGGGATTGTGTACAGTGGGAGTGAATGGGAAGGGGTTTGGGTCCATTGGGATTGTGCACAGTGGGAGTGAACGGGAAGGGGTTTGGGTCCATTGGGATAATGTACAGTGGGAGTGAACGGGAAGGGGTTTGGGTCCATTGGGATTGTGTACAGTGGGAGTGAATGGGAAGGGGTTTGGGTCCATTGGGATTGTGCACAGTGGGAGTGAACAGGAAGGGGTTTGGGTCCATTGGGATAATGTACAGTGGGAGTGAACGGGAAGGGGTTTGGGTGCATTGGGATTGTGCACAGTGGGAGTGAACGGGATGGGGTTTGGGTCCATTGGGATTGTGCACAGTGGGAGTGAAGAGGAAGGGGTTTGGGTCCCTAGGGATAGTGTACAGTGGGAGTGAACGGGAAGGGGCATGGTCCATATATGAAGTTAAAGCACAGAAATAGGGAGTTTGCAAGTTCTTCCCGAGTCTGTGTGGGTTTTTGCCAGGTGCTCCGGTTTCCTCTCACTGCCCAATGACGTGCTGGTTTAGGTGGTCTGGCTACAGTAAATTGTCCCCTAGTGTGTGTGTGTCTGTGCGTGAGTGTGAGAGCCTGTGCCCTGTGATGGACTGGCGTCCCGTCATGGGTGCACCCTGCCCAACACCCATTGCCTGCCCGGACAGGCTCTGACTCCCCGCCACCCTGAATTGGATGAAGTGGTTCTGGAAAAGTGAGTGAGCAAGCACAGAAAGAGGCCTTTCAGCCCAACCAGTTTGTGTTAGCCCTTACCGTCCCCAGCAGCAAACAGTTTCAATCAGTTACCCTCTTCCTGTATCTCTTTAACCCCTTTACTTCATGCTCCTATCCAATCCAATCTTCAAATGCTGTCTCAGCCACTAACCCTGGAACTGACTCATGCAGCCTCACTACTGTGTGAGAACAAGATCTTGTCTGGTTGAAATCTCTTGTATTTAATCTTTTATCTTGGCTCCTTGCTAGATCTCAACTCTTGAAAACAGTCTATAAATCAATCCTTTTGGGAGGTGAGCAGAGGGGGATGGGTAGGGGACGGGAGAGATGATTTGGGGGGATGGGAGAGAGGGAGGAGAGCTGATGATAACAGATAGGTTCATGTTAGCTCGAATGTCAAGGTTGAGTTTCAAGCTCCACCCAAGATTGGAGGAATTATTCACCTAATTCACATCGCCACCTCCCCACCACCCAATTCCAGTATAACTCCCCACACGGCCGTTAGATAGCTTAAAGAACTTGCATACTTCCCTGAGCCTCACAGCATTGCCTGAAAACAAAACAGCCTAAACTACTGGAAACTATTTCAACATTGCCAGGAATTTTAATAGAACTGTTTAAAATAAACATGACGGTCCTGATGCATCTGACAAAGCCAAACCTAACCGCAAAATACAAGTGATAACTGAAAAGAAATAGAACAGTAGGATGAGGCAGTTGAGTGCGAGTGATTTGGGGGAAAGGGACAGAATGCGAGGGATGGGGGAGGAGGTCAGAGTGCGAGGGATGGGGGAGGAGGTCAGAGTGTGGGGGTTGGGGGTTAGAAGGTCAGAGTGCGAGAGGGATGGGGAGGAGGTCAGAGTGCGAGGGATGGGGGAGGAGGTCAGAGTGCGAGGGGTGGGGGAGGAGGTCAGAGTGTGAGGGATGGGGGGAGGAGGTCAGAGTGCGAGGGATGGGGAAGGAGGTCAGAGTGCGAGGGATGGGGAGGAGGTCAGAGTGCGAGGGATGGGGGAGGAGGTCAGAGTGTGAGGGATGGGGGAGGAGGTCAGAGTGCGAGGGATGGGGGAGGAGGTCAGAGTGTGAGGGATGGGGGAAGAGGTCAGAGTGTGAGGGATGGGGGAAGAGGTCAGAGTGTGAGGGATGGGGAGGAGGTCAGAGTGCGAGGGATGGGGGAGGAGGTCAGAGTGTGAGGGATGGGGGAGGAGGTCAGAGTGCGAGGGATGGGGGAGGAGGTCAGAGTGCGAGGGATGGGGGAGGAGGTCAGAGTGTGAGGGATGGGGGAAGAGGTCAGAGTGTGAGGGATGGGGAGGAGGTCAGAGTGCGAGGGATAGGGAGGAGGTCAGAGTGCGAGGGATGGGGGAGGAGGTCAGAGTGCGAGGGATGGGGAGGAGGTCAGAGTGTGAGGGATGGGGGGAGGAGGTCAGAGTGTGAGGGAAGGGGAAGGAGGTCACAGTGCGAGGGAGGTGGGGAGAAGGTCAGAGTGCGAGGGAGGTGGGGGAGAGGGTCAGAGTGTGGGGGTTGGGGGAGAGGGACAGAGTGCGAGGGATGGAGGAGGAGGTCAGAGTGCGAGGGAGGTGGGGGAGAGGGTCAGAGTGTGGGGGTTGGGGGAGAGGGACAGAGTGCGAGGGATGGAGGAGGAGGTCAGAGTGCGAGGGAGGTGGGGGAGAGGGTCAGAGTGTGGGGGTTGGGGGAGAGGGACAGAGTGCGAGGGATGGAGGAGGAGGTCAGAGTGCGAGGGAGGTGGGGGAGAGGGTCAGAGTGTGGGGGTTGGGGGAGAGGGACAGAGTGCGAGGGATGGAGGAGGAGGTCAGAGTGCGAGGGAGGTGGGGGAGAGGGTCAGAGTGTGGGGGTTGGGGGTGAGAAAGTCAGAGTGCGAGGGGGATGGGTAAGAGGGTCAGATTGCAGGGAATGGGGGTGAGAAGGTCAGAGTGCGAGAGGGATGGGGGAGAGGGTCAGAGTGCGGGGGTTGGATGTGAGAAGGTCAGAGTGCGAGAGGGATGGGTAAGAGGGTCAGAGTTTTATTTTATTCATTTACAGGATGTGGGCATCATTGGCTGGGCCAGCATTTATTGCCCATCCCTAGTTGCCCTTGAGAAGGTGGTGGTGAGCTGCCTTCTTGAACCGCTGCAGTCCATGTGGTGTAGGTACAGCCACAGTGCTGTTAAGAAGGGAGTTCCAGGATTTTGACCCAGCGACAGTGAAGGAACGGCCGATATATTTCCAAGTCAGGATGGTGAGTGACTTGGAGGGGAATTTCCAGGTGGTGGTGTTCCCATCTATCTGCTGCCCTTGTCCTAGATGGTAGTGGTCATGGGTTTGGAAGGTGCTGTCAAAGGAGCCTTGGTGAATTCCTGCAGTGCATCTTGTAGATGGTCCACACACTGCTGCTACTGTGCGTTGGTGGTGGAGGGAGTGAATGTTTGTGGATGTGGTGCCAATCAAGCGGGGCTGCTTTGTCCTGGACGGTGTTCAGCTTCTTGAGTATTGTGGGAGCTGCACTCACCCAGGCAAGTGGAGAGTATTCCATCACACTCCTGACTTATGCCCGGTAGATGGTGGACAGGCTTTGGGGAGTCAGGTGGTGAGTTACTCGTCACACGATTCCTAGCCTCTGACCTGCTCTTGTAACCACAGTATTTATGTGGCTAGTCTGAGTGATAAGGGGAGAAGGTCAGAGTGCGAGGGATATGGGGAGGTCAGAGTGCGAGGGATATGGGGAGAAGGTCAGAGTGCGAGGGATATGGGGAGAAGGTCAGAGTGTGAGGGATATGGGGAGAAGGTCAGAGTGCGAGAGATATGGGCAGAAGGTCAGAGTGCGAGGGATATGGGGAGAAGGTCAGAGTGCGAGGGATATGGGGAGAAGGTCAGAGTGCGAGGGATATGGGGAGAAGGTCAGAGTGCGAGGGATATGGGGAGAAGGTCAGAGTGCGAGGGATATGGGGAGAAGGTCAGAGTGCGAGGGATATGGGGAGAAGGTCAGAGTGCGAGGGATATGGGGAGAAGGTCAGAGTGCGAGGGATATACAAACATTCGAAGTAGGGAGGAGTAGGCCATTCGGCCCCTCAAGCCTGCTCCGCCATTCAATAAGATCATGTCTGATCTGATTGTGGTCTGAACTCTACATTCCACCTACGCCCAATAACCTTTGACTCCCTTGTTACTCAAGAATCTATCTACCTCTGCCCTAAAAATATTCATTGACTGTGCTCCCAACTCTCTCCAGAGAAGCGAGTTCCAAAGATTTGCAACCCTCTGAGAGAAAAAGCTTCTTCTCACCTCCATCTTCACTGGGAGACCCCTTATTTTGAAACTGTGTCCCCGAGTGCTCGTCTCCTCCACAAGGGGAAACATCATCTCTGCATCCACCCTGTCAAATCCCCTCAGGATCTTCTATGTTTCAATCAGATCACCTCTCAATCTTCTAAACTCCAATGGATACAAGCCCAGCTTGTCCAACCTTTCCTCATAAGATAACCCCTGCATCCCAGGTATCAGGTGAGTGAACCTTCTCTGAACTGCTTCTAATGTGTTTATATCCTTTCTTGGATAAGGAGACCAAAACTGTGCACAGTACTCCAGATGTGACCTCACCAATGCCTGGTACAACTTTGGCCAAACATCCCGACACTTACATTCCATTCATCCTGCAATAAATGACAGCATTCCATTCGCCTTCCTAATCACTTTCTGGACCTGCACGCTAACCTTTTGTCATTCATGTACCAGGACACCCAGGTCCCTCAGAGTTCTGCAATCTCTCTCCATTTCAATAATATGCTGCTTTTCTATTCTTCCTGCCAAAGTAGGACAATTTCACGTTTCCCCACATTATACTCCATCCGCCAAGTATTTGCCCTTAACCTGTCTATGTCCCTTTGCAGACTACTTATGTCCTCTTCACAACTAACTTTCCCACCTACCTTTGTGTCATCAGCAAATTTAGCAAACAGACATTCGATCCCATTATCCAAGTCATTGATATAAATTGTAAACAGCTGAGGCCCCAGCACTGATCCCTGTGGCACTCCACTTGTCACATCTTGCCATCCCTACTCTCTACTTCCTGTTAGCTAACCAATCCTCTATCCATGCTAATATGTTACCCCCGACACCATGAGCTGTCATTTTGCACAGTAAGGTTTGATGTGGCACCTTGTGAAATGCCTTCTGGAGGTTCATGTGCAGCACATCCACAGGTTCTCCTTTATCCACATTGTTTGTTACTTCCTCAAAGAACCCCAATAAATTAGTAGGGACCTGGTGGTTCAGTGGTATTGTCACTAGACTAGTATTCCAGAGACCCTGGGAGCCCAGGTTCCACCTCGGCAGGTGGTGAAATTTGAATTAAATAAATATCTGGAATTTAAAAAGTCTAATGATGACCATGAAACCATTTCCAATTGCTGTAAAAACCCATCTGGTTCGCTAATGTCCTTTAGGGAGGGAAATCTGCCATCCTTACCTGGTCTGGGCTACGTGTGACTCCAGACCCACAGCAATCTGGTTGACTCTTAAATGCCCTCTGAACAAGGGCAATTAGGGATGGGCAATAAATGCTGCCTTAGCCAGCGATGTCCACATCCCATGAACAAATTAAAAAAAAGTCAAACATGATTTCCTGAGGTGGTCAAGGGCGACAGTTATGGGGGAACGGGGCAAGGGATACGAGGGAGAAAGTGGGTGAGGGGTATGGGGGAGAAGGTCAGGGTGTGAGGGGTTTGTGGGAGAAGGTCAGAGTGTGACGGATATCGGGACGAAGGTCAGAGTGCGAGGGAGATGGGGAGAAGGTCACAGGGCGAGGGATATGGGGGAGATAGTCAGAGGGTGAGGGATATGGGGGTGAAGCTGACCAGCTGAGTTTGGTGAGAGGGGAGTTCAGTGAAGGGAAGGAGGAGTTTTCGTTTCCTCTTTTTATCTAGAAATTGGTTCTTGCTCTACCACAGGGAAAGGAGCTAGCTGTTTGGGGAGTATTTGGTAAGTGGGTAAGTTCCATTCTGTCCCTAATACACAAATTGGTGGTAAAATTAATCAAATATATAAGATAGCAACATAAATAAGTGATGAATATAATTAATTATTTAAAACGCATGAAGGATGGCAGGACAGGTGATGTGTCAAGGCTGCAGCATGTGGGAGCCCCTGGATAACATTCTGATCCAGGGTAAACACATCTGCAGTAAGTGTTTGCGGCTTGAGGACCCTCAGCTCAGAGTCATTGAGCTGGAGGCTGAGCTGCAGACACTGCGACACATCAGGGAGGGGGAAAGTTACCTGGACGCTTTATACCAGGGGCAGTCACACCACTGAGGATTGGGTTTTCTGATTTGGTCAGTGGCCAGGGACAGGAGGGTCTGACTGTGAGTGAGGCAGGTAAGGGGACCCTGAGGGGAGGAGTGCAGCAGTGTGAGACTCTGCAATTGTCCAACAGGTTTGAGGTTCTCTCAGCTTGTTTGGATGAGAGTGGGGGCTGCAGGGTGGATGAGCAAACTGACCATGGCATCGCGGTACAGGAATCCATCCAAGTGGGGAAACAAGAAGGAATGTAGTTTAGTGGGGGACAGTATAGTAAGGGGGAGTTGACACTGTTCTCTGTAGCAAAGGGCGAGAGTCCAGAAGGCTGTGCTGCCTGCCCAGTGCCAGGGTTCGGGACATCTGCTCAATGCTGGCGAGGAACTTGCAGTGGGAGGGGGAGGATCCAGTGGCCCTGGTCTATGTAGGTACCAAAGACATAGGCAGGATGAAGAAGGAGGCTCTGCATAGTCAGTATGTTGAGCTAGGTGCCAAATTAAGAAGCAGAATCTCAAAGGTAATAATTTCTGGGTTATCACCTGAGCCACTGGCATAGGACAAATAAGATTAGAGAGATGAATGCGTGGCTCAAAGATTGGTGTGGGAGAAGTGGGTTCCAGTTTGTGGAGCACCAGTACTGGGGAAAGTGGGATCTGTACCGTTGGGACAGTCTACACCTGAACCGTGCTGGGGCTGGGGTCCTCGCGAGCTGCCTAACTAGGGAGGTAGAGAGGGTTTTAAACTGAATACTGGGGGCAAAGGATCAAATTTGGGAAGATGTGATAAACCAAAGAGTAGAGACAAGGCAAGAGAGACGGGTATTAATATGGGAAATGATAAACAGACTGTGACAGCAAGGGACAGAGAGTACAGACCTAAGAGTAAAGCAGCAGATAAGGCTGGACACTACAAAAATAATAAAAGGACAAAACTAAAGGCTCTGTATCTAAATGCACTTAGCATCCAAAACAAAACAGATGAACTGATAACGCAAATAGAAAATAAGTACGATCTGATAGTCATTATGGAGACATGGCTACAGGATGACATAGATCGTGACCTGAATGTTGAAGGGTACGTCACATTTAGGAAGGAGCTGAATATTGAAGGGTACGTCACATTTAGGAAGGAGCTGAATATTGAAGGGTACGTCACATTTAGGAAGGAGCTGAATATTGAAGGGTACGTCACATTTAGGAAGAAGCTGAATGTTGAAGGGTACGTGACATTTAGGAAGGACCTGAATATTGAAGGGTACGTCACATTTAGAAACTAGGAAAAGGTGGAGGGTTGCTCTGTTAATTAATGTGTTAGCACATTAGAGAGGGATGACCTAAGTTCAGGAAACCAGGATGTAGAAGCGATTTGGGTTGAGATGAGGAATGATAAAGGCACAAAGTCACTTGTGGGAATGGTGTACAGGCCCTCGAATTGTAACTACACAGTAGAACAGAGTATAAAAGAAGAGATAATGGGAGCTTGTCAGAAAGGTACGGTAATAATCATGGGGGATTTTAATCTACAGGCGGACCAGAAAAATCAGATGGGCAAAGGGAGCGTAGATGAGTTCATAGAATGTTTTTGGGATAGTTTCTTAGAACAGCATGTTCTGGAGCCAACATGAAACCTCGGGTGGGATGAGGTTTCATGAAGGTTTTTAAACTTTAATAAAAAATTTTAGTGAAATTCATAGACATGTCCCAGCTCATGTGACACTGTCACA
Source organism: Cetorhinus maximus (assembly GCF_964194155.1). Classification (NCBI taxonomy): domain Eukaryota; kingdom Metazoa; phylum Chordata; class Chondrichthyes; order Lamniformes; family Cetorhinidae; genus Cetorhinus; species Cetorhinus maximus. Next base: position 342,870 of record NW_027596307.1, read on the forward strand.
TGAGGAGACACGACTTAAAATTTATTACTTTTTTTGTAAAAAGTTATTTAAACTTTTCAAAATCAAAGGAATCTCCCTGAGGCAGCTCTGTGTCTCAGGGAGATTTCTGCGTTCTTTCATATGCATACGCGAAAGACCTGACTCAGCCTCTTCACCCCCAACCACACAGGGCACAGCAAAGAATGACAAAAAGATTAACAAGGAGGGAAAAATTAGAGTATGAGAGAAAGCTAGCGAGTAATATAAAGATGGATAGTAAGAGTTGCTATAGATATTTTAATAAGAAAAGGGTTAACAAAGTGAGCGTTGGTTCTATAGAGAGTGGGTCTGGGGAATTGATAATAGAAAGTAGGGAGGTGGTGGATGAATTGAACAGGTATTTTGCTTCGGTCTTCACTATAGAGGAGACAAGGTACATCTCGGAAATAGGTACAGGCCAGTTAGCCTAACATCTGTCATAGGGAAAATGTTAGAAGCTGTTATTAAAGACGTTATAACAGGCACTTAGAAAAATTCAAGGTAATCAGGCAGAGTCAACATGGTTTTGTGAAAGGGAAATCATGTTTAACTAATTTATTTGAGTTCTTTGAAAGAGTCACATGTGTTGTGGATAAAGGGGAACCGGTGGATGTACTGTACTTAGATTTCCAGAAGGCATTTGATAAAGTGACACATCAAAGGTTATTGCAGAAAATAAAAGCTCATGGTGTAGGGGTAACTTATTGGCATGGATAGAGGATTAGCTAGGTAACAGGAAACAGAGAGTTGGCATGAATGGGTCTTTTTCTGGTTGACAGGATGTGACGAATGGTGTGCTACAGGGATCAGTGCTGGGGCCTCAACTTTTAACAATTTATATAAATGACTTGGATGAAGGGACTGAGGGAATGGTGGCTAAATTTGCTGACAACACAAAGATGGGTAGGAAAGTAAATTGTGAAGAGGATGTAAGGAGGCTACAAAGTGATATCGATAGGTTAAGTGAGTGGGCAAAGACCTGGCAAATGGAGTATAATGTGGGCAAATGTGAAATTGTTCATTTTGGCAAGAAGAGTAAAAAAGGAACTTATCTAAATGGTGAGAGATTGCAGAGCCCTGAGATTCATAGCGATATGGGTGTCCTAGTGAATGAATCACAAAAGGTTAGTTTGCAGGTACAACAGGTAATTTGGAAAGCTAATAGAATGTTATCATTTAATCTGAGGGGAATTGATTACAAAAGTAGAGAGGTTATGCGTCAGTTACACAGGGCACTGGTGAGACCACATCTGGAGTATTGTGTACTGTACTGGTCTCCTTATTTAAAGAAAGATGTAAATGCGTTAGCAGTTCAGAGAAGGTTTACCAGATTAATACCAGGATTGGGCGGGTTGTCTTATGAGGAAAGGCTGGACAGGTTAGGCTTATATCCACTGGAGTTTAGAAGAGTAAGAGGTGACTTAATTGAAGCATATAAGATCCTGAGGGGTCTTGACAGGGTGAATGTGGAGAGGATGTTTCCTCTTGTGGGAGAATCTAGAACTAGGGGTCACTGTTTAAAAATAAGGGGTCGCTCATTTAAGTCAGAGATGAGGAGAAATTTTTTCTCTCAAAGGGTCGTGAGTCTTTGGAACTCTCTTCTTGAAAAGGCGGTGGAAGTAGAGTTTTTGAATATTTTTAAGGCAGAGCTGGATAGATTCCTGATTAACAAGGGGGTGAAAGGTTATCGGGGGGAGGCAGGAATGTGGGGTTGAGGTTACATTCAGATCAGCCCCGATCTTACTGAATGGCAGAGCAGGCTCGAGGAGCTGAACGGCCTCCTCCTGCTCCTAATTCATATGTTCGTGAAGGTCAGAGTGCAAGGGGTATAGGGGAGAAGGTCAGAGTATGAGGGACATGTGGACGGTGCCTGGGGTTTTGGAGTGGGCGGGGGAGGTGGGGTGGGGTTGGGGGTGGAGGGGGGGAATATTGTTGTGGCTGCTGTGCAGACCGGACAGGTTGCACCTCAAGCAGGTTGGGATCAATGTTCACGTGGGACGATTTACTAGTGCCGTTCAGGTGGGTTGAAACTAACTGGGCAGCGGGTGGGAGCCAGGGTGCAGCACTGGAAAGAAGAAACAAGATGCAGGAAGAATTGGGAGACAGATGGCACTAGAGGAGATAGATGAAGAGGGAATGTAATAAGGTCTAAATTAGGCTTACATTGCATGTAAACACAAAACATGGAAAATAAGGTTGGTGAACTGCAGATGTAGATAACCACAAGGGAATATGATGTCATGGCAATAGCAGAGAGCTGGCTGGAGAAAGGTCAGGACTGATACTGAGGGAATAGGGAAGAAATTCCATTCCTCCTTAGAAACAGGGATGGTGCCAGAGGGCTGGAGAATTGCACACATTATACCCTTCATCTAACAAGGGTGTAAGGATAAAGCCAGCAACTACAGGCCAGTCAGTTTAACCTCAGTGATGGGGAAACTTCTGGAAACAATAATCTGAGACAAAATTAAGGAAGGCCAGCATGGATTTGTTAAGGGAAACTTGCTGGAGTTTTTGATGAGGTAAAGAGAGGGTTGATGAAGGTAATGCTGTTGATGTGGTGTACATGGACTTCCAAAAGGTATCTAATGAAGTGACACACAACAGGCTTGTAAGCAAAGTGAGAGTCCATGGAATAAAAGGGATAGTGTCAGTATGGATAGAAAGTTCTGAGTGTGACAGGAAACAGAGGGTTGTGATGAATGGCTGTTTTCGGACTGGAGGAGGACTTCCCCAGGGATTGGTGTTAGGGCCCCTGCTTTTCCTGATATATATTCATGACCTAGACTTGGGTGTACAGGACACAAGTTCAAAATTTGCGGATGACACAAAACTTTGGAGCGATGTGAACAGTGAGGAAGATAGTGATAGACTTCAAGGGGACACAGACAGTTTGGGGGAATGGACGGGCAAGTGGCAGATAAAGGTTAACGCTGAGAAATGTGAAGATATTCATTTCGGTAGGAAGAATGTAGAGAGACAATGTAAAATAAAGGGTACAATTCTAAAGAAACAGAGGGCCCTGGTGCAAACTGGCAGAAGAGGCTGAGAGAGCGGTTAATAAAGCATACAGAGTCCTGGGATTTATCAATAGCAGCATAGAGCACAAAGCAGAGTTATGATAAACCTTTATAAATCACTAGTTCAGCGTCAACTAGAGTACTGTGATCTGTTCTTGATGTCACACTTTAGGAAGGATGTGAAAGCTTGAGAGAGTGTGCAGGAAAGATTCATGAGAATGGTTCCAGGGATGAGGGACTTCAGTTATGTAGATAGATTGGGGAAGTTGGGACTGTTCTCCTTGGAGGAGAGAGAGTTGAGAGCAGAATTGATCGAGGTATTCAAAATCATGAGGGGTCTGGACGGAGTAGATAGGGAGAAACTGATCCCATTGGTGGAAGGATTAAGAACCAGAGAGAACAGATTTCAAGTGATTGACAAAAGAAGCAATGGAGACATGAAGGAACACAATTTCTCCCTAGTGAATGGTTAGGAGTGTGTGGAGGATGCAGATTTAATCGAGACTTTCCTATGGGAATTGGATAATTATCTGAAGAGAAAGATTTTGCAGGGCTATGGAGAAAAGTCAGGAGAGTGGGGCTAGGTGTGTTGCTCTTGCAGAGAGCCAGCATGTACAAGACAGGCCGAATGGCCTCCTTCTGTGCTCTAACCATTCTATAATTCTAAGTCAGTATATACCATATGAATATGAGCATCACCCTCATCAGCCATCACTGTTACCTCAACAAAAACTCAAGAAAGCTAGTTTAACAAATCCATGCTGGCTTTCCTTAATTAACCCACTCTCGTCAAGTGACTGTTAATGTTATCCTGGCTCCTCATTTCCAAAGCCTTCCCCAATGACAAGGTTAAACAAGTGGGACACAGCAATCTGTTCTGGGCTCACGCTGTGTTAAAAGGATGCTAGATTTGGGGATTTGGTGCAGTGAGAATTCTCTGCTCTCTACTTCACAAGCTGAAATTTTATTGCACATTTAGAATTTGACTTTGAGCTTTAAAAAGTATAAAAGAAACTGCAATTTAGCTAAGCTGCCTACTTTACAGTTCAGTGAACAGTCAATCAGCTAAAAGTGGTTTTCTGAATAGATGATCATTACTGTGAGAATAAGCAGAGTTAGATATTGCAAACTGAGTGAGAGTCACTAACTTTGTTCAAGTAGAAAATAAGTAAATAAGGAAGCGGTGCCTGGCAGGATGGAGGTGCTGAGGAGAAGGGTTGAGAAACACACCTGTGAGATCTGTGCCCTCGGGGAACATCAGAAGCTGCAGAGGATGCTTGATATCACACAGGTAGTCCAACATGTCTCTGAGGTACTCCTGGTCCTCTTCCCAATTCCTCCGGACAAAGATAAACGCTGCCATCTGCATTGCCCAGCCTGAAAGGGAAACAAAGCAGAGTGAGCAGAGGGAGAGGGGGGACTGGCAAAGGGAGAACAACTGGGGACTGTGCAGAGAGAGGCCGAGAGAGCGAGACAGCGAGAGAGCGAGAGCGAGAGAGCGAGAGCGAGAGACAGCGAGAGAGAGAGCGAGAGACAGCGAGAGAGAGAGCGAGAGACAGCGAGAGAGAGAGCGACAGACAGCGAGAGAGAGAGCGACAGACAGCGAGAGAGAGAGCGACAGACAGCGAGAGAGAGAGCGACAGACAGCGAGAGAGAGAGCGACAGACAGCGAGAGAGAGAGCGACAGACAGCGAGAGAGAGCGACAGACAGCGAGAGAGAGCGACAGACAGCGAGAGAGAGAGCGACAGACAGCGAGAGAGAGCGACAGACAGCGAGAGAGAGAGCGACAGACAGCGAGAGAGAGAGCGACAGACAGCGAGAGAGAGAGAGCGACAGACAGCGAGAGAGCGACAGACAGCGAGAGAGCGACAGACAGCGAGAGAGCGACAGACAGCGAGAGAGCGACAGACAGCGAGAGAGCGACAGACAGCGAGAGAGCGACAGACAGCGAGAGCGAGAGAGAGAGACAGCGAGAGAGAGAGAGACAGCGAGAGAGAGAGAGACAGCGAGAGAGAGTGAGAGACAGCGAGAGAGAGAGAGAGACAGCGAGAGAGAGAGAGAGACAGCGAGAGAGAGAGAGACAGCGAAAGAGAGAGAGACAGCGAAAGAGAGAGAGACAGCGAAAGAGAGAGAGACAGCGAGAGAGAGAGACAGCGAGAGAGAGAGACAGCGAGAGAGAGAGACAGCGAGAGAATGAGAGCGAGACAGCGAGAGCGAGAGCGAGCGACAGTGAGAGGGCGATGGAGCGAGGGAGCGAGGGCGAGGGAGTGAGGGCGAGGATGAGGGAGAGAGGGCGAGGGAGAGAGGAAGAGGGGGAGAGGGTGAGAGGGTGAGGGTGAGAGGGTGAGGGAGAGCGCGAGCGAGAGAGCGCGCAAGGGAGCGAGAGAGAGACCGAGCGAGAGAGAGAGGGAGCGAGAGAGAGAGAGACAGCGAGAGAGAGAGAGACAGCGAGAGAGAGAGAGACAGCGAGAGGGAGAGAGACAGCGAGAGGGAGAGAGACAGCGAGAGGGAGAGAGACAGCGAGAGGGAGAGAGACAGCGAGAGGGAGAGAGACAGCGAGAGGGAGAGAGACAGCGAGAGGGAGAGAGACAGCGAGAGGGAGTGACAGTCAGCGAGAGAGAGAGCGACAGTCAGCGAGAGAGAGCGACAGTCAGCGAGAGAGAGCGACAGTCAGCGAGAGAGAGCGACAGTCAGCGAGAGAGAGCGACAGTCAGCGAGAGAGAGAGCGACAGTCAGCGAGAGAGAGAGCGACAGTCAGCGAGAGAGAGAGCGACAGACAGCGAGAGAGAGAGCGACAGACAGCGAGAGAGAGAGCGACAGACAGCGAGAGAGAGAGCGACAGACAGCGAGAGAGCGACAGACAGCGAGAGAGAGAGCGACAGACAGCGAGAGAGAGAGCGACAGACAGCGAGAGAGAGAGCGACAGACAGCGAGAGAGAGAGCGACAGACAGCGAGAGAGAGAGCGACAGACAGCGAGAGAGAGAGCGACAGACAGCGAGAGAGAGCGACAGTCAGCGAGAGAGAGAGCGACAGACAGCGAGAGAGAGAGAGCGACAGACAGCGAGAGAGAGACAGCGAGAGAGAGACAGCGAGAGATAGACAGCGAGAGATAGACAGCGAGAGAGAGACAGCGAGAGAGAGACAGCGAGAGCGAGACAGCGAGAGCGAGATAGAGAGACAGCAAGAGAGAGAGAGACAGCGAGAGAGAGAGAGACAGCGAGAGGGAGAGAGACAGCGAGAGGGAGAGAGACAGCGAGAGGGAGAGAGACAGCGAGTGGGAGAGAGACAGTGAGAGGGAGAGAGAGACAGCGAGAGGGAGAGAGACAGCGAGAGGGAGAGAGACAGCGAGAGGGAGAGAGACAGCGAGAGGGAGAGAGACAGAGAGAGAGAGACAGAGAGAGAGACAGCGAGAGGGAGAGAGACAGCGAGAGGGAGAGAGACAGCGAGAGGGAGAGAGACAGCGAGAGAGAGAGAGACAGCGAGAGAGAGAGAGACAGGGAGACATGGGGAGAGAGAGAGACAGCAAGAGAGTGAGAGACAGGGAGACATGGGGAGAGAGAGAGACAGCGAGAGAGAGAGACAGGGAGACATGGGGGGAGAGAGAGAGACAGCGAGAGAGAGAGAGACAGGGAGACATGGGGAGAGAGAGAGACAGCGAGAGAGAGAGAGACAGGGAGACATGGGGAGAGAGAGAGACAGGGAGAGAGAGAGAGACAGCGAGAGAGAGAGAGACAGGGAGAGAGAGAGAGAGACAGCGAGAGAGAGACAGGGAGAGAGAGAGACAGCGAGAGAGAGAGAGACAGGGAGAGAGAGAGAGACAGCGAGAGAGAGACAGGGAGAGAGAGAGAGACGGAGAGAGAGAGAGACAGCGAGAGAGAAAGACAGGGAGACATGGGGAGAGAGAGAGAGACAGGGAGACATGGGGAGAGAGAGAGACAGGGAGACATGGGGAGAGAGACAGACAGGAAGCCTCTCTTGGTGATGAACATTGAAGTCCGCCACCCAGAGTACATTTTGCTCCCTTGCCACACTCGGTGCTTCCAAGTGATGTTCAACATGTTCATCAGCTGAGGGAGGGCGGTACGTGGTTATCAGCAGGAGGTTTCCTTGTCCATGTTTGACCTGATGCCATGAGACTTCATGGGGTCCAGAGTCAATGTTGAGGACTCCCAGGACAACTCCCTCCCGACTGTATACCACTGTGTCACCACCTCTGCTGGGCCTGTCCTGCCGGTGGGACAGGACATACCCAGGGATGGTGATGGTGGTGTCTGGGACATTATCTGTAAGGTGTGATTCCGTGAGGATGACTATGTCAGGCTGTTGCTTGACTAGTCTGTGAGACAGCTCCCCAATTTTGGCACTAGCCCCCAGGTGTTAGTAAGGAGGAGTTTCATTCCTTTCTTGTGACTTTGTAGTGGTTTGATACAACTGAGTGGCTTACTAGGCCATTTCAGAGAGAACCACATTGCTGAAGTCACACGTAGCCCATTTCAGATAAGACCATAAGACATAGGAGCAGAAATTAGGCCATTCGGCCCATCGAGTCTGCTCCGCCATTCAATCATGGCTGATAAGTTTCTCAACCCCATTCTCCCGCCTTCTCCCTGTAACCTTTGATCCCCTTACCAATCAAGAACCTATCTATCTCGGTCTTAAATACACTCAATGACCTGGCCTCCACAACCTTCTGTGGCAATGAATTCCATAGATTCACCACTCTCTGGCTAAAGAAGTTTCTCCTCATCTCTGTTCTAAAAGGTCTTCCCTTTACTCTGAGGCTGTGCCCTCGGGTCCTAGTCTCTCCTACTAATGGAAACATCTTCCCCACGTCCACTCTGTCCAGGCCTTTCAGTATTCTGTAAGTTTCAATCAGATCCCCCCTCATCCTTCTAAACTCCATCGAGTATAGACCCAGAGTCCTCAAACATTCCTCATATGTTAAACCTTTCATTCCTAGGATCATTCTCGTGAACCTCCTCTGGACCCTCTCCAGGGCCAGCACATCCTTCCTGAGATACGGGGCCCAAAATTGCTCACAATATTCTAAATGTGGTCTTACCAGAGCCTTATAAAGCCTCAGCAGCACATCCCTGCTTTTATATTCTAGTCCTCTCGAAATAAATGCCAACATTGCATTTGCCTTCCTAACTACCGACTCAACTTGCAAGTTAACCTGAAGAGAATCCTGGACTCGGACTCCCAAGTCCCTTTGCACTCCAGATTTCTGAATTCTCTCCCCATTTAGAAAATAGTCTATGCCTCTATTCTTCCTACCAAAGTGCATGACCTCACACTTCCCTATGTTGTATTCCATCTGCCACTTCTTTGCCCATTCTCCTAACCTGTCCAAATCCTTCTGCAGACTCCCCGCCTCCTCAATACTACCTGTCCCTCCACCTATCTTTGTATCATCTGCAAACTTAGCCAGGATGCCCTCAGTTCCTTCAGGGCAGATGATTTCCTTCTTTGAAGGCCATTAGTGAACCAGATGGGATTTTACAATCCACAATGGTTTCATGGTCAACATCAGACTTTTAATTCCGGTTTTTTATTGAGTTCAAATTCCACCTGGGTCCTCAGAGCATTACCCTGGGTCTCTGACTTACTAGTCCACCAACATTATCACTACGCCATAACCTCCTCTGGAAGTATTTGATGGGGACAGTGTGGAGGGAGCTTTACTCTGTATCTAACCCCGTGCTGTATCTGTCCTGGGAGTGTTTGATGGGGACAGTGTAGAGGGAGCTTTACTCTGTATCTAACCCCGTGCTGTACCTGTCCTGGGAGTGTTTGATGGGGACAGTGTAGAGGGAGCTTTACTCTGTATCTAACCCCGTGCTGTACCTGTCCTGGGAGTGTTTGATGGGGACAGTGTAGAGGGAGATTTACTCTGTATCTAACCCCGTGCTGTACCTGTCCTGGGAGTGTTTGATGGGGACAGTGTAGAGGGAGCTTTACTCTGTATCTAACCCCGTGCTGTACCTGTCCTGGGAGTGTTTGATGGGGACGGTGTAGAGGGAGCTTTACTCTGTATCTAACCCCGTGCTGTACCTGTCCTGGGAGTGTTTGATGGGGACGGTGTAGAGAGAGCTTTACTCTGTATCTAACCCCGTGCTGTACCTGTCCAGGGAGTGTTTGATGGGGACAGTGTAGAGGGAGCTTTACTCTGTATCTAACCCCGTGCTGTACCTGTCCTGGGAGTGTTTGATGGGGACAGTGTAGAGGGAGCTTTACTCTGTATCTAACCCCGTGCTGTACCTGTCCTGGGAGTGTTTGATGGGGACAGTGTAGAGGGAGCTTTACTCTGTATCTAACCCCGTGCTGTACCTGTCCTGGGAGTGTTTGATGGGGACGGTGTAGAGGGAGCTTTACTCTGTATCTAACCCCGTGCTGTACCTGTCCTGGGAGTGTTTGATGGGGACAGTGTAGAGGGAGCTTTACTCTGTATCTAACCCCGTGCTGTACCTGTCCTGGGAGTGTTTGATGGGGACAGTGTAGAGAGAGCTTTACTCTGTATCTAACCCCGTGCTGTACCTGTCCAGGGAGTGTTTGATGGGGACAGTGTAGAGGGAGCTTTACTCTGTATCTAACCCCGTGCTGTACCTGTCCTGGGAGGGTTTGATGGGGACAGTGTAGAGGGAGCTTTACTCTGTATCTAACCCTGTGCTGTACCTGCCCTGGGAGTGTTTGATGGGGACAGTGTAGAGGGAGCTTTACTCTGTATCTAACCCCGTGCTGAGATACCCTTTTGGTTAAAAACAAAGCAATGCATTTTCGAATGATGCTAAGTTTTCAGTTGAGGGGAAGTTGGAGAGAATTGGCTGATAAGACAGCTTGTGATATAGATTGTTAACAGTGTTGGCAGTGAGCTGAGCGTTTCCTGTTCTGAGAGTTGTAAACTTTTGAGATGTGAAGAGGTGGCCGGAAGGTTTCCAGTAAATTGCTGAGAGCAGAGAAACCGCGTCAGTGAAAAGCATGAAGTCCGGTAACAGAGCAGAGCCAACCTCCTCCTGTGGTTTCCGTGCAGACTGTGCAGAGAGGCAGAGAGCGGGAGGTGGGCCTGGTGCGGGCTGGAGGTAAAGAGTATCTTCACCAGGCCACAGGCTGCCCTCACAGCTGACTCAGGATATTAATGGCCCCCTATCACTCCATTTGCAATCACACTCAGTGTGTTTCGGTCATTACGCATTAGCCTCGGACTCACACGTCCTTCCTCATGGGGTAAGATACACTGCCTTTTACACTGTCCCCATCAAACAAACACTCCCAGGACAGGTACAGCACAGGGTTAGATACAGAGTAAAACTCCCTCTACACTGTCCCCATCAAACACTCCCAGGACAGGTACAGCACAGGGTTAGATACAGAGTAAAGCTCCCTCTACACTGTCCCCATCAAACACTCCCAGGACAGGTACAGCACGGGGTTAGATACAGAGTAAAGCTCCCTCTACACTGTCCCCATCAAACACACCCCGCACAGGTACAGCACGGGGTTAGATACAGAGTAAAGCTCCCTCTACACCGTCCCCATCAAACACTCCCAGGACAGGTACAGCACAGGGTTAGATACAGAGTAAAGCTCCCTCTACATTGTCCCCATCAAACACTCCCAGGACAGGTACAGCACGGGGTTAGATACAGAGTAAGGCTCCCTCTACACTGTCCCCATCAAACACTCCCAGGACAGGTACAGCACGGGGTTAGATAGAGAGTAAAGCACCCTCTACACTGTCCCCATCAAACATTCCCAGGACAGGTACAGCATGGGGTTAGATACAGAGTAAAGCTCCCTCTACACTGTCCCCATCAAACACTCCCAGGACAGGTACAGCACGGGGTTAGATACAGAGTAAAGCTCCCTCTACACTGTCCCCATCAAACACGCCCAGGACAGGTACAGCACGGGGTTAGATACAGAGTAAAGCTCCCTCTACACTGTCCCCATTAAACATTCCCAGGACAGGTACAGCATGGGGTTAGATACAGAGTAAAGCTCCCTCTACACTGTCCCCATCAAACACTCCCAGGACAGGTACAGCACGAGGTTAGATACAGAGTAAAGCTTCCTTTACACTGTCCTCATCAAACACTCCCAGGACAGGTACAGCACGGGGTTAGATACAGAGTAAAGCTCCCTCTACACTGTCCCCATCAAACACTCCCAGGGCAGGTACAGCATTAGGTTAATTTACTCATTGGAAATCTCTCATGTGGGACATAGGAACATAAGAACTAGGAGCAATCGTCCATTCAGCCCCTGAAGTCTGCTCTGCTATTCGATACCCTAAGGGCTGATGATCAGTCTCAACTGCACTTTCTCACCCTGCCCCCCAGTCCCCTTCGATTCCCTGAAAGCCCAAAAATCTGTGCATCCCCAGCCTTAAACATATTCAGCAATGGAGCATCGACCAACCTCTGGGGTAGCGAATTCCAAACATTCTCCGAGTGAAGGCATTCCTCTTCAACTCTTCTTTAAATCATTGGCCCCTTATCCAGGGACTGTGCCCCTGTGTTCTAGGTTCCCCAGCCGGAGAATCAAGCTCTCAGTGTCCACCCTGTCAAGCCTCTTCACAATCTGGTATGTTTCAATGAGATTACCTCATACTTCGGAACTCCGGGGAATATAAACTCAATTTACTCAGCCTCTCATCATAAGACAACCTTCTCATGCCAGGGCCCAATGGAGTGAGCCATCGGTGTGCTGCAGTAGCAGCAGCGTTCAGTACACTTTCCTCTAGCTTGTGGTCTCCTCCCGCTGACCTCTCCCTCCCCGGCCATCCCACTCACAGCTCCTCTCGCCACCCCCATCCCGCACCCTCACTCACACCAAGGGCTGAAAGAGGGTAGCAGTGGGGGAGTGGTAGGGCTGGAGAGCAGGAGGATAAGTAGGAAGAGTTAGCAAGTTTTTCAGAGGCAGAGAGAGGATTTTTGGGCCTGTGAAGTCCAAGGCAGCCAGTAGATTTTTAAGGTAAAGATGACAGGTCAGGAACATAAGGCATCCCATCCTTATTGCATGGTTATGTATGGGAGTGATTTTTGTTTAACACGCCATTTTTTTAGGGACACACTCAAAAGTGCTAAACCAGGGATAGCTGTAAAGTAATTAATTAGATAAGTGATACAGAGAATATAACTAACATAAAGATTATCACTTGTTGCTGGAAGTTAAAAACTGAATTGCCACAGTCAAATCAGTCAGGAGACAAGGGTGCAGTGCATGAAGAGAACTCGAGCAGTTCTGTGCAACACATGGAGCCTGGATTAGACAACACTTGGCGTACTGTGTACAGCTACTGATGTGTTTCTCTTTTATCTTTTTTTTTGGGTGTTTTATCTATCAGGATCCCTTTTTGAATAAATAAATCACAATGAATCTGTAAGATTTTTTTACAATTCTATTTGCGGCTAGTTTAACATTTTCTAATATCCCAACTGGTCCTCACTATTTTCTAGTGAATGCCACTGTTGTACCATCTCCAATATAAAGTGTATCTCTCCTTAGATGTAGAGACCAAAGCTGTGCACACTGCTCCAGGTGTGGTCCTACACAGCTGGAGCAACACTTCCTTATTCCTGTCCTCCAATCCACTTGCAAGAAAGGACAGCAAGCCACTTGCCTTCCTCATTGCCTGCTGCACCCACAAGCTAACTCTCTGCTCCTGGCACCAGTCCACCCAAGTCCCTTCGCACATCAAAACTTACAAAGTTTCTCCCCTTTTAAAAATGATTCACCTTTTCTACTCTTAGGATCCAAAGTGAATAACTTTACACTTCCCCACATTACACTCTATCTCCCACCTTATTACCCACTCACTGAACCTGTCTGTAACTCTGTACAGGCCGAGGATGATTCTTCTGTGTGGATGGCTGGGTTTAGGTGGGAAGTCAGTGTTGGCTGTGGGTTTAGACAGCAAAGCTCCTTCTACATTGTCTCATCGAATACGTGAACCCTAGGCTCATTCACACAATGCAGGCACACCCAACTGCCTGGTCCATCCCTCCGGCACAGCCCCCTGCCCTTGTAACTGTGATTTGGTGAGCGTCCGGCAGTCAGGTGCACTAACCAAAGCCCGGAATGGATTTGAGGGATGACTTGAGGCAGATCTTTTCCATTCTGAGATAGCTGCATCGGAGCAGGCAACTCCACAGATACATCCAGTCCAGGCGTGTTCGGTGGTTCATGATGATCACACTGCGCTCACCAGGGACGAAGCCATCTCCAGTGATGACCACCCTCACACCGAGCACCATCTCCAACAGAGCCTGACAGAGACAACAAGGGAAAGACGACAGGGTTAAGAGTGCTGGGGAACAAGCTCAGCAGAAATCCGGGAGAATGGGATAGAGGTTATCTAATTGGAAACAGGAGCCAGATTCAGCAACACTCATCGAGAGATGCTCACTTACCACAGGGAGGGTGAGCCAGACAGCAACAATACGCTCAGTGATCCAGCGATAGCAGGCCGGGGACAGCAGCATGATGGGAAGGAAGGGAGCCAGCATGAAGATACTGCCAAAGAAACTGCTAAAGAACAGCAACAGCAGGATGAGAGTTCCCTTCAATGAAAACATGCTGAAAAACAAGAGCAAGAGACTCAACAATTAGTACATCAGGGCAGGAAATCCACTCACACTAGCAACAGGTCTGACACTGTATAACACTGGGGTACAGTACTGGTGGGGACAGGTCTGTCACTGTATAACACTGGGGTACAGTACTGGTGGGGACAGGTCTGTCACTGTGTAACACTGGGGTACAGTACTGGTGGGGACAGGTCTGTCACTGTATAACACTGGGGTACAGTACTGGTGGGGACAGGTCTGACACTGTATAACACTGGGGTACAGTACTGGTGGGGACAGGTCTGTCACTGTATAACACTGGGGTACAGTACTGGTGGGGATGGGTCTGTCACTGTATAACACTGGGGTACAGTACTGGTGGGGACAGGTCTGTCACTGTATAATACTGGGGTACAGTACTGGTGGGGACAGGTCTGTCACTGTATAACACTGGGGTACAGTACTGGTGGGGACAGGTATGTCACTGTATAACACTGGGGTACAGTACTGGTGGGGACAGGTATGTCACTGTATAACACTGGGGTACAGTACTGGTGGGGACAGGTCTGTCACTGTATAACACTGGGGTACAGTACTGGTGGGGACAGGTCTGTCACTGTATAACACTGGGGTACAGTACTGGTGGGGACAGGTCTGTCACTGTATAGCACTGGGGTACAGTACTGGTGGGGAGAGGTCTGTTACTGTGTAACACTGGGGAACAGTACTGGTGGGGACAGGTCTGTCACTGTATAACACTGGGGTACAGTACTGGTGGGGATGGGTCTGTCACTGTATAACACTGGGGTACAGTACTGGTGGGGACAGGTCTGTCACTGTATAATACTGGGGTACAGTACTGGTGGGGACAGGTCTGTCACTGTATAACACTTGGGTACAGTACTGGTGGGGACAGGTATGTCACTGTATAACACTGGGGTACAGTACCGGTGGGGACAGGTATGTCACTGTATAACACTGGGGTACAGTACTGGTGGGGACAGGTCTGTCACTGTATAACACTGGGGTACAGTACTGGTGGGGACAGGTCTGTCACTGTATAACACTGGGGTACAGTACTGGTGGGGACAGGTCTGTCACTGTATAACACTGGGGTACAGTACTGGTGGGGACAGGTCTGTCACTGTATAACACTGGGGCACAGTACTGGTGGGGACAGGTCTGTCACTGTATAACACTGGGGTACAGTACTGGTGGGGACAGGTCTATCACTGTATAACACTGGGGTACAGTACTGGTGGGGAGAGGTCTGTTACTGTGTAACACTGGGGTACAGTACTGGTGGGGACAGGTCTGTCACTGTATAACACTGGGGTACAGTACCGGTGGGGACAGGTCTGTCACTGTATAACACTGGGGTACAGTACTGGTGGGGACAGGTCTGACACTGTATAACACTGGGGTACAGTACTGTTGGGGACAGGTCTGTCACTGTATAACACTGGGGTACAGTACTGGTGGGGATGGGTCTGTCACTGTATAACACTGGGGTACAGTACTGGTGGGGACAGGTCTGTCACTGTATAATACTGGGGTACAGTACTGGTGGGGACAGGTCTGTCACTGTATAACACTGGGGTACAGTACTGGTGGGGACAGGTATGTCACTGTATAACACTGGGGTACAGTACTGGTGGGGACAGGTCTGTCACTGTATAACACTGGGGTACAGTACTGGTGGGGACAGGTCTGACACTGTATAACACTGGGGTACAGTACTGGTGGGGACAGGTCTGTCACTGTATAACACTGGGGTACAGTACTGGTGGGGATGGGTCTGTCACTGTATAACACTGGGGTACAGTACTGGTGGGGACAGGTCTGTCACTGTATAATACTGGGGTACAGTACTGGTGGGGACAGGTCTGTCACTGTATAACACTGGGGTACAGTACTGGTGGGGACAGGTATGTCACTGTATAACACTGGGGTACAGTACTGGTGGGGACAGGTATGTCACTGTATAACACTGGGGTACAGTACTGGTGGGGACAGGTCTGTCACTGTATAACACTGGGGTACAGTACTGGTGGGGACAGGTCTGTCACTGTATAACACTGGGGTACAGTACTGGTGGGGACAGGTCTGTCACTGTATAGCACTGGGGTACAGTACTGGTGGGGAGAGGTCTGTTACTGTGTAACACTGGGGTACAGTACTGGTGGGGACAGGTCTGTCACTGTATAACACTGGGGTACAGTACTGGTGGGGATGGGTCTGTCACTGTATAACACTGGGGTACAGTACTGGTGGGGACAGGTCTGTCACTGTATAATACTGGGGTACAGTACTGGTGGGGACAGGTCTGTCACTGTATAACACTTGGGTACAGTACTGGTGGGGACAGGTGTGTCACTGTATAACACTGGGGTACAGTACCGGTGGGGACAGGTATGTCACTGTATAACACTGGGGTACAGTACTGGTGGGGACAGGTCTGTCACTGTATAACACTGGGGTACAGTACTGGTGGGGACAGGTCTGTCACTGTATAACACTGGGGTACAGTACTGGTGGGGACAGGTCTGTCACTGTATAACACTGGGGTACAGTACTGGT
This sequence comes from Cetorhinus maximus, assembly GCF_964194155.1. Lineage (NCBI taxonomy): Eukaryota > Metazoa > Chordata > Chondrichthyes > Lamniformes > Cetorhinidae > Cetorhinus > Cetorhinus maximus. The sequence goes on from NW_027596307.1 coordinate 359,058, forward strand.
GGGGACAGGTCTGTCACTGTATAACACTGGGGCACAGTACTGGTGGGGACAGGTCTGTCACTGTATAACACTGGGGTACAGTACTGGTGGGGACAGGTCTATCACTGTATAACACTGGGGTACAGTACTGGTGGGGAGAGGTCTGTTACTGTGTAACACTGGGGTACAGTACTGGTGGGGACAGGTCTGTCACTGTATAACACTGGGGTACAGTACCGGTGGGGACAGGTCTGTCACTGTATAACACTGGGGTACAGTACTGGTGGGGACAGGTCTGACACTGTATAACACTGGGGTACAGTACTGTTGGGGACAGGTCTGTCACTGTATAACACTGGGGTACAGTACTGGTGGGGACGGGTCTGTCACTGTATAACACTGGGGTACAGTACTGGTGGGGACAGGTCTGTCACTGTATAATACTGGGGTACAGTACTGGTGGGGACAGGTCTGTCACTGTATAACACTGGGGTACAGTACTGGTGGGGACAGGTATGTCACTGTATAACACTGGGGTACAGTACTGGTGGGGACAGGTATGTCACTGTATAACACTGGGGTACAGTACTGGTGGGGACAGGTCTGTCACTGTATAACACTGGGGTACAGTACTGGTGGGGACAGGTCTGACACTGTATAACACTGGGGTACAGTACTGGTGGGGACAGGTCTGTCACTGTATAGCACTGGGGTGCAGTACTGGTGGGGACAGGTCTGTCACTGTATAGCACTGGGGTGCAGTACTGGTGGGGACAGGTCTGTCACTGTATAACACTGGGGTACAGTACTGGTGGGGACAGGTCTGTCACTGTATAACACTGGGGTACAGTACTGGTGGGGAGAGGTCTGTTACTGTGTAACACTGGGGTACAGTACTGGTGGGGACAGGTCTGTCACTGTATAACTCTGGGGTACAGTACTGGTGGGGATGGGTCTGTCACTGTATAACACTGGGGTACAGTACTGGTGGGGACAGGTCTGTCACTGTATAATACTGGGGTACAGTACTGGTGGGGACAGGTATTTCACTGTATAACACTGGGGTACAGTACTGGTGGGGACAGGTATGTCACTGTATAACACTGGGGTACAGTACTGGTGGGGACAGGTATGTCACTGTATAACACTGGGGTACAGTACTGGTGGGGACAGGTCTGTCACTGTGTAACACTGGGGTACAGTACTGGTGGGGACAGGTCTGTCACTGTATAGCACTGGGGCACAGTACTGGTGGGGACAGGTCTGTCACTGTATAACACTGGGGTACAGTACTGGTGGGGACAGGTCTATCACTGTATAACACTGGGGTACAGTACTGGTGGGGAGAGGTCTGTTACTGTGTAACACTGGGGTACAGTACTGGTGGGGACAGGTCTGTCACTGTATAACACTGGGGTACAGTACTGGTGGGGACAGGTCTGTCACTGTATAACACTGGGGTACAGTACTGGTGGGGACAGGTCTGTCACTGTATAACACTGGGGTACAGTACTGGTGGGGACAGGTCTGTCACTGTATAACACTGGGGTACAGTACTGGTGGGGACAGGTCTGTCACTGTATAACACTGGGGTACAGTACTGGTGGGGACAGGTTTGTCACTGTATAACACTGGGGTACAGTACTGGTGGGGACAGGTTTGTCACTGTATAACACTGGGTTACAGTACTGGTGGGGACAGGTCTGTCACTGTATAACACTGGGGTACAGTACTGGTGGGGACAGGTTTGTCACTGTATAACACTGGGTTACAGTACTGGTGGGGACAGGTCTGTCACTGTATAACACTGGGGTACAGTACTGGTGGGGACAGGTCTGTCACTGTATAACACTGGGGTACAGTACTGGTGGGGACGGGTCTGTCACTGTATAACACTGGGGTACAGTACTGGTGGGGACGGGTCTGTCACTGTATAACACTGGGGTACAGTACTGGTGGGGACATTCAGTCACTGTATAACACTGGGGTACAGTACTTGTGGAAACAGGTCTGTCACTGTATAACACTGGGGTACAGTACTGGTGGGCACAGGTATGTCACTGTATAACACTGGGGTACAGTACTGGTGGGGACAGGTTTGTCACTGGATAACACTGGGGTACAGTACTGGTGGGGACAGGTCTGTCACTGTATAACACTGGGGTACAGTACTGGTGGGGACAGGTTTGTCACTGTATAACACTGGGGTACAGTACTGGTGGGGACAGGTCTGTCACTGTATAACACTGGGGTACAATACTGGTGGGGACGGGTCTGTCACTGTATAACACTCGGGGACAGTACTGGTGGGGACGGGTCTGTCACTGTATAACACTGGGGTACAGTACTGGTGGGGACGGGTCTGTCACTGTATAACACTGGGGTACAGTATTGGTGGGGACGGGTCTGTCACTGTATAACACTGGGGTACAGTACTGGTGGGGACAGGTCAGTCACTGTATAACACTGGGGTACAGTACTGCTGGGGACAGGTCTGTCACTGTATAACACTGGGGTACAGTACTGGTGTGGACAGGTCTGTCACTGTATAACACTGGGGTACAGTACTGCTGGGGACAGGTCTGTCACTGTATAACACTGGGGTACAGTACTGGTGGGGACAGGTCTGTCACTGTATAACACTGGGATACAGTACTGGTGGGGGCAGGTCTGTCACTGTATAACACTGGGGTACAGTACTGGTGGGGACAGGTCTGTCACTGTATAACACTGGGTTACAGTACTGGTGGGGACAGGTCTGTCACTGTGTAACACTGGGGTACAGTACTGGTGAGGACAGGTCTGTCACTGTGTAACACTGGGGTACAGTACTGGTGGGGACAGGTCTATCACTGTATAACACTGGGGTACAGTACTGGTGGGGACAGGTCTGTCACTGTATAACACTGGGGTACAGTACTGGTGGGGACAGGTCTGTCACTGTATAACACTGGGGTGCAGTACTGGTGGGGACAGGTCTGTCACTCTATAACACTGGGGTACAGTACTGGTGGGGACAGGTCTGTCACTGTATAACACTGGGGTACAGTACTGGTGTGGACAGGTCTGTCACTGTATTACACTGGGGTGCAGTACTGGTGGGGACAGGTCTGTCACTGTATAACACTGGGGTACAGTACTGGTGGGGACAGGTCTGTCACTGTATAACTGGGGTATAGTACTGGTGGGGACAGGTCTGTCACTGTATAACACTGGGGTACAGTACTGGTGGGGACAGGTCTGTCACTGTATAACTGGGGTATAGTACTGAAATCAACTGTTCCCCAAAGAAATTCCGTGTGTGGAACTGTAACCCATTGAGAGTCAGCGTGTAGGGAACTGTACCCCAGTGAGAGTCAGTGTGTGTGGGAACTGTACCCCAGTGAGAGTCAGCGTGTGCGGAACTGTACCCCAGTGAGAGTCAGTGTGTGTGGAACCCCTAACCCCAGTTAGAGTCAGCGTGTGGGGAACTGTAACCCCAGTGAGAGTCAGCGTGTAGGGAACTGTACCCCAGTGAGAGTCAGCGTGTGGGGACTGTACCCCAGTGAGAGTTAACTTGTGCGGAACTGTACCCCAGTGAGAGTCAGCGTTTGGGGACTGTACCCCAGTGAGAGTCAGCGTGTGCGGAACTGTACCCCAGTGAGAGTCAGCGTGTGCGGAACCGTACCCCAGTGAGAGTCAGCGTGTGTGGAACTATACCCCAGTGAGAGTCAGTGTGTGTGGGACTGTACCCCAGTCAGAGTCAGTGTGTGTGGTACTGTACCCCAGTGAGAGTCAGTGTGTGTGGAACTGTACCCCAGTGAGAATCAGCGTGTGTGGAACTGTACCCCAGTGACAGTCAGTGTGTGTGGGACTGTACCCCAGTGAGAGTCAGTGTGTGTGGTACTGTACCCCAGTGAGAGTCAGTGTGTGTGGGACTGTACCCCAATGAGAGTCAGTGTGTGTGGAACTGTACCCCAGTTAGAGTCAGCCTGTGGGGAACTGTACCCCAGTGAGAGTCAGCCTGTGGGGAACTGTACCCCAGTGAGTGTCAGTGTGTGTGGAACTGTACCCCAGTGAGAGTCAGCCTGTGGGGAACTGTACCCCAGTGAGTGTCACTGTGTGTGGAACTATACCCCAGTGAGAGTCAGTGTGTGTGGGACTGTACCCCAGTGAGAGTCAGTGTGTGTGGGACTGTACCCCAGTGAGAGTCAGTGTGTGTGGGACTGTACCCCAGTGAGAGTCAGTGTGTGTGGAACTGTACCCCAGTGAGAGTCAGTGTGTGTGGGACTGTACCCCAGTGAGAGTCAGTGTGTGTGGGACTGTACCCCAGTGAGAGTCAGTGTGTGTGGGACCCGTACCCCAGTGAGAGTCAGTGTGTGTGGGACTGTACCCCAGTGAGAGTCAGTGTGTGTGGGACTGTACCCCAGTGAGAGTCAGTGCGTGTGGGACTGTACCCCAGTGAGAGTCAGTGTGTGTGGGACCCGTACCCCAGTGAGAGTCAGTGTGTGTGGGACTGTACCCCAGTGAGAGTCAGTGTGTGTGGAACTGTACCCCAGTGAGAATCAGTGTGTGTGGGACTGTACCCCAGTGAGAGTTAGTGTGTGTGGGACCCGTACCCCAGTGAGAGTCAGTGTGTGTGGGACTGTACCCCAGAGAGAGTCAGTGTGTGTGGAACTGTACCCCAGAGAGAGTTAGTGGGTGTGGAACTGTACCCCAGTGAGAATCTTTTGCAAATCCATGCTGACTCTTCTTAATTAACTCCAACCTTTCCAGTGCCTTTCCCCTGATTACTGTTTCCAAAACTTTACCCAGCATTGATGTTAAACTGACCAGTCGCCAGTTACTTGGACTGTCCATACATCCTTTTCTGAATCAGGATGTCCCATTCGTCTCTCTCCAATCCCCTGGCGCCTCCTCCATATCTCGGAGAGGTTGTAAGATCCTGGTAACGCCTCCCACTATCTCCACTCCCAGTTCCTTTAGCAACCTGGGTGGCAATGGACCGGACCAGGTATCTTATCCACTCTGTGGTACCTCCTGCCTATCAACCTACACTCAATCCATTACCTCTACCATCTCAATGAACATTACATATTGCAGCCTTGTCCCACATCTCTAAGCAGGGGCAGTTAGTGGCGTGCTGGTGTTGTCACTGGGGTAGTAATCCAGATAATCCAGAGGCTGGGGACAAGGGTTCAAATCCCATTGTGCAGCTGGTGAAATTTAAATTCAATTAGTTAAAACATAACTGGAATATAAAGCTAGTCTCAGTAACGGTGACCATGAAACATTGTCGATTGTTGTAAAAACCCATCTGGGTCACTAATGCCCTTTAGGGAGGGAAATCTGCCGTCCTTACCTGGTCTGGTCTCCATGTGACTCCAGACCCACAGCAATGTGGTTGACTCTGAAATGTCCAAGCCAGACACTCAGTTCAAGGGCAATTAGGGATGGGCAACAAATGCTGGGCTTGTCAGTGACATCCACATCCCAGTGAAAGAATTTAAAAAGCATATATTACCCCTTCTGTCCCTAATCACCCCACCCTGCTCTTACTATTGACATGCCAGTTGACAATTTTTGGGTTCCTTTAATGCTAACAGTATCATAAACGCTTTAATCACACAAAATGGTTCATCTTCAAGGACAATTTGGAAGAATGTGTGTTTTTTTAAAAGACACTGTCCCTTAAAGGGTTAATGCAAGGACTCTGGTTGCTGCTGTTCCTGGAAAAGACAGCACTTTATAAGAAAAGGTAATGAAGCGGTTTTAAAGAAGCTGGAAGCCTCGTGACCCCAGTGGGCTGTTTACAAAAGGCTCACATGGTGGTTTATGTCTTTGAGAAAACACCATGCCTGGAAAACTGTGTTTTTAAAGCTGGGAGGCCGGTTTTGCTTTGGGAAGGAAACTAGAAGCATCAACTACTTATGTACAGAAGGCAACAGCTCCTGAAGCTCCAGACCCAGTCCAAAGCAAAAAGTGAACGGAAGTTGCTCCAAAGTCCACCTTCGGAAATCGACTGACTGCAAGTTTTCACAGAATCACAGAATCTTAACAGCGCAGGAGGCGGCCATTCGGCCCATCGTGTCTGCACCGCCTCTCCGAATGAGGGTTATGATTCAGTTCCATGTCCCTGCCTTTTCCCCGTACCCCTGCACATTGCTTCTATTCAAATAATCATCTAATGCCCTCCTGAATGCCTCGATTGAACCTGCCTCCAACACACTTCCAGACAGTGCATTCCAGACCCGAACCACTCGCTGGTGAAGGTTTTTTTCTCACGTCACATTTGCTTCTTTTGCAAAATTACTTTAAATCTGTGCCCTCTCATTCTTGATCCTTTTACAAGTGGGAACAGCTTCTCTCTATCTACTCTGTCCAGCCCCCTCATGATTTTGAACATCTCTATCAAATCCCCTCTCAGCCTTCTCCTCCCCAAGGAGAACAGTCCCAACCTCTCCAATCTATCCTCATAGCTGAAGTTTCTCATCCCTGGAACCATTCTTGTAAACCTCTTCTGCACTCTCTCCAATGTGTTCACATCGTTCCTATAATATGGTGCCCAGAACTGTACACAATATTCCAGCTGAGGTCTAACTAGTGTCTTATATAAATTCACCATAACCTCCCTGCTCTTGTACTCTATGCCCCTGTTAATAAAGCCCAGGATACTATATGTTTTATTCACTGCTCTCTCCACCTGTCCTGCCACCTTCAATGATCTATGCACATATACACTTAAGTCTTTCTGCTCCTGCAACCCCTTCAAAATTTCACCCCTTATTTTATATAATCTGTCCATGTTCTTCCTACCAAAATGCATCACCTCACACTTCTCCACATTGAACTTCATCTGTCACCTATCTCCCCACTCCATCAACTGTCTATGTCCTTTTTAAGTTACACATCATCCAGTTCACAACACTCCCAAGCTTCGTATCATCTGCAAACTTGGAAATTGTCCCCTGTACACCAAGATCTAGGTCATTAATATATATCAGGAAAAGCAAGGGTCCCAATACCGACCCCTGGGGAACTCCACTACAAACCTCCCTCCAGCCTGAAAAATATCCATTGACCATTACTCTCTGCTTCCTATTTTTCAGCCAATTTTGTATCCGTGTTGCTACTGTCCCTTTTATTCCATGAGCAATAACTTTTCTCACAAGTCTGTTGTGTGGCACTGTGTCAAATGCCTTTTGAAAGTCCATGTACACCGCATCAACAGCATTACCCTCATCGACCTTTTCTGTTACCTCTTCAAAAACCTCCAGCAAGTTAGTTAAACAAGATTTCCCCTTTAGAAATCCATGCTGGCTCTTCCTTATCAACCCATATTTTTCCATGTGACTGCTAATTCTATCCCGAATAATTGTTTCTAGAATCTTGCCCACCACTGAAGTTAAACTGATTGGTCTGTAATTGCTGGGCTTATCCTTACAACCTTTTTTGAACAAGGGTGTAATGTTTGCAATTCTCCAGTCCTCTGGCACCACCCCTGAGTCTAGGGAAGACTGAAAGATTATGGCCAGTGACCCTGCAATTTCTACTCTCACTTCCTTCAATATCCTTTGATGCATCTCATCCGATCCCGGTGCCTTCTCAACTTTAAGTGCCGACAGTCTATTCAACACTTCCTCCTTATCAATTCTGAACCCTTCTAGTGACAGAGTTTCCTCATCTATCACCATGGCCTGGGTAGCATCTACCTCCTTGGTAAAGATGGATACAAAGTATTCATTTAATACCTCAGCCATTGTCCCTTCATCCATGTGTAAATTCCCTTTTAGGTTCCTAATCAGCCCTACTCCTCCTTTTACCACCCTTTTACTATTTATATGCCTATAGAAGACTTTGGGATTCCCCTTTATGTTGGCTGCCAGTCGTTTCTCACAATCCCTCTTTGTTTCTCTAATATTCTTTTTCACCTCCCCTCTGAACCTTATGTATTCCTCTTGGTTCTCAATTGTATTTTCTACCTGACACCTGTCACAAGTGCATTTTTTCTTCTTTATCTTAATTTCAATCTCCTTTATCATCCAGGGAGCTCTGGATTTGTTAGTCCTGCCTTTCCCTTTCGATGGAATATACCTTGACTGTGCCTGAACCAATTCTTTTTTGAAGGTAGCCCATTGTTCAGCTACAGTTTTTCCTGCCAATCTTTCGTTCCAGTCTATCTGGCCCAGCTCCGTTCCTGCCCCATCGAAGTCAGCTCTTGTCCAGTTAATTATTTTTATTCTGGATTGCCTATCGTCCTTTTCTATCATCATCCTAAAACATACAATACAATGATCACTGCCTCCTAAATGTTCCCCTACTGACCCTTTATCTACTTGGCCCACCTCATTTCCAAGAACCAGGTCTAACAGTGTGTCATTTCCTGTTGGATTGGACACATACTGCTGTAGAAAATTCTCCTGATCACAATCTAGGGACTTTTGCCCCTCTCGACCTTTTACACTAGCACTGTCCCAGTCTACATTCGGGCAATTAAAGTCCCCCATTATAACTACTCTATAATGCTTGTATCTGTCTGTAATTTCCCTGCAGATTTGTTCCTCTACATCCTTCTCACTGTTTGCCGGTCTATAGACTACACCGAGCAATGTAATTGCTCCCTTTTTGTTCCTTAGCTCGAGCCAAATTGATTCAGTCCTTGAACCCTCTGGGACATCCTCTTTCTCCAGCACTGCAATGCTCTCCTTTACCGATACCGCCATCCCTCCTCCTTTCCTTCCTTTTCTATCTTTTCTAAACACCTTGTGCCTGGGAATATTTAACGCCCAGTTCTGCCCTTCCTTCAGCCAGGTCCCTGTTATCACCACAACAACATATTTCCACATGGCAATCTGTGCCTGTAACTCCCCAATCTTATTTACTATACTCTGCAAAGTCCGCCTGAAAAGTAGTGCAAAAGTCATGGATTGTTTCGCAGACCAGTGCTAAGACCCCAACCGTACAACCCGGACACCATTTCAAAGACTCCACCATCTATCCTCTTCCCCTTGAACCATTGGCTTTTGACCTTTTGGCAGAATTCCTCTATTTTATTATTTTTTTGGTGTGTGTGTGTGCGTGTGTGTGTAAGTTAGGGTATTTAGAAAGAATAATGATTAGGCTTCCATATTTTATACTGTATGTTAATAAGCTTTGCATTCTACTTGACAAGTCTGGTTTTATAATAAACTAATAACTTTGTTGTTTATTGAAGGAACCTGGGCATTGAGTGGTCATTCTGAGATTCACAGGTAAAGCACATATTTGGCCATATAGCTAGCTGGAGAAATTATTCAAATCGATGTTATGCCTGTGCAGTAGTGGATCTAGAGACAGACAGTGCACTCCTCCCACCCCAGTTACAACAACAGCCATTCTAATAAAAACAAAAAACTGCGGATGCTGGAAATCCAAAACAAAAACAGAAATACCTGGAAAAACTCAGCAGGTCTGGCAGCATCGGTGGAGAAGAGCAAAGTTGATGTTTCGAGTCCTCATGACCCTTCAACAGAACTAAGTAAAAATAGGAGAGGGGTGAAATATAAGCTGGTTTAAGGTTGGGGGGGGGTGGTTGCAGAGAAAAGCAAGCAGTGACAGGAGCAGATAATCAAAAGATGTCACAGACAAAAGGATCAAAGAGGTGTTGAAGGTGGTGATATTATCTAAAAGAATGTGCTAATTAAGAATGGATGGCAGGACACACAAGGTACAGCTCTAGTGGGGGTGGGGTGAAATAAGACTAAAAGGGCATAAAAGATATAGATTTAAAAATAATGGAAATAGGTGGGAAAAGAAAAATCTATATAAATTACTGGAAAAAACAAAAGGGAGGGGGAAGAAACGGAAAGGGGGTGGGGATGGAGGAGGGAGTTCAAGATCTAAAGTTGTAGAACTCAATATTCAGCCCAGAAGGCTGTAAAGTGCCTAGTCGGAAGATGAGGTGCTGTTCCTCCAGTTTGCGTTGAGCTTCACTGGAACAATGCAGCAAGCCAAGGACGGACATGTGGGCAAGAGAACAGGGTGGAGTGTTAAAATGGCAAGCGACAGGGAGGTCTGGGTCATGCTTGCGGACAGACCACAGGTGTTCTGCAAAGCGGTCGCCCAGTTTGCGTTTGGTCTCTCCAGTGTAGAGGAAACCGCATTGGGAGCAACGAATGCAGTAGACTAAGTGAGGGGAAATGCAAGTGAAATGCTGCTTCACTTGAAAGGAGTGTTTGGGCCCTTGGACGGTGAGGAGAGAGGAAGTGAAGGGGCAGGTGTTGCATATTTTGCGTATGCATGGAGAGGTGCCATAGGTGGGGGTTGAGGAGTAGGGGGTGATGGAGGAGTGGACCAGGGTGTCCCGGAGGGAACGATCCCTATGGAATGCCGCCAGAGGGGGTGGAGCGAAGATGTGTTTGGTGGTGGCATCATGCTGGAGTTGGCGGAAATGGCGGAGGATGATCCTTTGAATGCGGAGGCTGGTGGGGTGATAAGTGAGGACAAGGGGGACCCTATCATGTTTCTGGGAGGGAGGAGAAGGCGTGAGGGCGGATGCGCGGGAGATGGGCCGGACACGGTTGAGGGCCCTGTCAACGACCATGGGTGGAAGACCTCGGTTAAGGAAGAAGGAGGACATGTCAGAGGAACTGTTTTTGAAGGTAGCATCATCAGAACAGATACGATGGAGGCGAAGGAACTGAGAGAATGGGATGGAGTCCTTACAGGAAGCGGGGTGTGAGGAGCTGTAGTCGAGGTAGCTGTGGGAGTCGGTAGGCTTGTAATGGATATTGGTGGACAGTCTATCACCAGAAATTGAGACAGAGAGGTCAAGGAAGGGAAGGGAAGTGTCAGAGATGGACCATGTGAAGATGATGGAGGGGTGGAGATTGGAAGCAAAATTAATAAATTTTTCCAGGTCCCGACGAGAGCATGAAGCAGCACCGAAACAGTCATCGATGTACTGGAGAAAGAGTTGTGGGAGGGGGCCGGAGTAGGACTGGAACAAGGAATGTTCCACATACCCCATAAAGAGACAGGTATAGCTGGGGCCCATGCGGGTACCCACAGCCACACCTTTTATTTGGAGGAATTGAGAGGAGTTAAAGGAGAAATTGTTCAGTGTGAGAACAAGTTCAGCCAGACGGAGGAGAGTAGTGGTGGATGGGGATTGTTCAGACCTCTGTTCGAGGAAGAAGCGGAGAGCCCTCAGACCATCCCGGTGGGGGATGGAGGTGTAGAGGGATTGGACGTCCATGGTGAAGAGGAGGCGGTTGGGGCCAGGGAACTGGAAATTGTTGATGTGACGTAAGGTGTCAGAGGAATCACGGATGTAGGTTGGAAGGGTCTTTTTCTTTTGTTTTTTCCAATAATTTATATAGATTTTTCTTTTCCCACCTAATTCCATTATTTTTAAATCTATACCTTTTATGCCCTTTTAGTCTTATTTCACCCCACCCCCACTAGAGCTATCTGTACCTTTGTGTCCTGCCATCCATTCTTAATTAGCACATTCTTTTAGATAATATCACCACCTTCAACACCTCTTTGTTCTTTTGTCTGTGACATCTTTTGATTATCTGCTCCTATCACTGCTTGCTTATCCCTACAACCACCCCCACCCCACAACTTCTCCCCCACAACCCCACCCCCCTCCCCCCACCTTAAACCAGCTTATATTTCACTCCTCTGCTATTTTCACTTAGTTCTGTTGAACAGCCATTCTAATCTCAGGCTCTCTCTTTGCAAGTCTTATTTTCCTCTTCACCTCCCCTCTAAACTTATTGTTGGCCATGGTTTTCACTCGAAGAATTCACTTGACATACATTGTCCACTGTCTTTTTTAGTTCTCAAACTCCCCCGTCATCCAAGGAGTCCTGGCTTTGGTTCCCTACTTTTAGACCTTGTTAGAATGTTATTTGGCAGTCACATGGGAGTGTGTGTTTTTTTAAAAATCTTTAATGGGATGTGGGCTTCGCTGGTGAGGCCAGCATTCTTATTGCCATCCCTAATCGTCCTTTAGGAGGTGGTGAACTGCCTTCTTGAACTGCTGCACACCATGTGGTCTTAGGGAGGGAGTTCCAGGATTCTGACCCAGCGACAGTAAAGGAATGGCGATATCTTTCCAAGTCAGGATGGTGAGTGACTTGGAGGGGAACTTCCAGCTGGTGGTGTTCCCATCTATCTGCTGCCCTTGTCCTTCTAGATGGTAGTGGTTGTGGGTTTGGAAGGTACTGTTGAAGGAGCCTTGGTGCATCTTGTAGATGGTACACACTGCTGCTACTGTGCGTCGATGGTGGAGGGAGTGAATGTTTGTGGATGCGGTGCCAATCAAGCGGCTGCTTTGTCCTGGATGGTGTCAAGCTTCTTGAGTGTTGTGGGAGCTGCACCCATCCAGGCAAATGGAGAGTATTCCATCACACTCCTGACTTGTGCCTTGTAGATGGTGGACAGGCTTTGGGGAGTTAGGAGGTGAATTACTCATCGCAGGATTCCTAGCCTCTGACCTTCTCTTGTAGCCAATTCTCATCTGCCTAATGCAGTTCAGTTTCTGGTCAATGGTAACCCCCAGGATGATGATAGTGGGCAGTGATGGTGATGCCATTGAATGTCAAGGGGTGATGGTTGGATTCTCTATTGTTGGAGATGGTCATTGCCTGACACTTGTGTGGCGCGAATGTTACTTGCCACTTGCCAGCCCAAGCCTGGATATTGTCCAGGTCTTGCTGCATTTGGACATGGACTGCTTCAGTATCTGAGGAGTCGCAAATGGTGCTGAACATTGTGCAATCATCAGTGAACATCCCCATTTCTGACCTTATGATGGAAGGAAGGTCATTGATGAAGCAGCTGAAGATGGTTGGGCCGAGGACACTTCCTTGAGGAACTCCTGCAGTGATATCCTGGAACTGAGATGATTGACCTCCAACAACCACAACCATCTTCCTTTGTGCTAGATATGACTCCAACCAGTGGAGAGTTTTCCCCCTGATTCCCATTGACTCCAGTTTTGCTGGGGCTCCTTGATGCCGCACTCGGTCAAATGCTGCCTTGATGTCAAGGGCTGTCACTCTCATTTCACCTCAGGAGTTCAGCTCTTTTGTCCATGTTTGAGCTAAGGCTATAATGAGGTGAGGAGCTGAGTGTCTCTGGCGGAACCCAAACTGAGCGTCAGTGAGCAGGTTATTGCGAAGCAAGTGCCGCTTGATAGCATTGTTGATGACCCCTTCCATTACTTTACTGATGATGGAGAGTAGACTGTTGAGGGGTGGTGGGGGGGGGGTTGTGTAATTGGCCAGGTTGGAGTTGTCCTTGTCCTTATTGTGGACAGGACATAGCTGGGCAGTTTCCACATTGCCTGGTAGATGCCAGTGTTGTGTGTGTGTGTGCCCCTCTGTGGGTTATCACCTTGATGTGGTGGAGAGGCTTGTACATCCCTTGAGTGACACTGTTAGCAGGTCCTTGCTCCTGGTAGGGCCACCCAAAGCAGCAAGGTCAGGGAGATGTGTGAGACAATGTGTGGTCTATAAAGTCCACAACAGCAGAACAGGCAAAGCAAAGCTGTGTCTCTCATACTGTCAAGGAACTATCATATTTCTCCTAATATTATTATGGGGAATGGTTGAAGGTTGTATTGAGAAAGTGGGACAATCAGAGTTTATCAGAAAGATTGACTTGCAGTGAGGATATTGGCAAGTACTGTCATCGGAAAGAGCAAAAGAGCTGTCAACTTTTATAACACCAGATGGACCATATCAGTTTAAAGTGATGCCATTTGGTATGAAGAATGCACCGGCGACATTTCAAAGAGTGACAAAGTAGTTGCAGGACTGAGGAATTGCGTGGTTTTCAGTCGCACGTGGGAGGAGTATTTAGAACATCTGAAAGAACTGTTTGATCGACTGTAAGAAGCTAATTTGGACAACTTGGCTAAGAGTGAATTTGCAAAAGAGCAAGTTGCGTATCTAGGCCAAACCACTGGACGTGGTCAGGTGGCTCCGAGAGGTGTGAAAATCAAAGCCACTGGGCCTACAACAAAATGAGAAGTTTTGAGATTTCTGGGCATGAGTGGGTTTTACTGGAAATTTGAACCAAACTTTAGCCAAGTGGTTGCTCCACTGACTGAACTATTAAAAAAGAACAAAAAGTTTCAATGGACACTGAAGTGTCAGAATGCATTTGACAGTTTAAAAACTGTGTTGACTGCGCCATCAGTTTTGGCAGCACCTAATTATGCCAAGTTGGCGATTTTAAGTTGGCGATCGATGCAAGTGACTTGGGCATTGGTGTGGTGTTGTCACAAGAAGATGAAACAGGAATTGATATTTTTCACAGAAGCTGAATGTACTTCAGTAAAGATACTCAACCATTGAAAAAGAGACTCTGGGTCTGGTGTTGGCATTGCAGCATTAAGGTTTACATTGCAGCATTAAGGTTTACATTGCCAGCAATTTTTGAGAAACAATTGTTTATACAGGGCACAATCCTTTAAAATTTCTGGACACATTTCAAGACCAAAGTGCAAGACTGTTCAGATAGAGTTTATTGCTGCAACTGTTTAATTTACAGATTATGTATGTAGCTGGATTGAGAAATTTTAATTGCTGATGCATTGTCAAGAGTTTAAAGTTCAAAGGAAATTGGACATTTGAAAGGTGAACACTAGACTGAAATGACCTCTGTTGATACAAAGGATTTGTACACAGATTGTTATGTAATGCGTGTACCTTGTGGTGTAATAGCTTTGTGTATATAGATAACTATAGTCAGCAATGTAAGATGGGTTGAGAAAATTAAACCGTCCTTTTAAAATTATGGCAGTTCATTTTTCCATAAGGGTGGAGGTGTCAAGGAACTATGATATTTTTCCTAATATTACTGTGGGGTATTTTAAAGCAGGCTTGTGTGTGTGTGTGTGGCTAATTTAACTAAATTAGAGACGATTAGGCTGCAAGGTTTAAATTATCAAAGAAGTTGGGGTAAAACAGACATTTGAAATGGAGATTAGTAAACCAGGGTGAGGTGTCAGCAGAGATGGTGTGAATGAAATTTGCATTTGTAGATAAGTGGGAAAGGTGTTTGATTTTCACAGGGACATGGAAAGTATTTACAATTGGCAACATAAATAAGACGAGGTTATTACATTGATTTTCCCAAAAGTGCTGACCATAATAATAACGTGAAAAATGATTATATTCTGGGAAAAGTAACTTCTAAAGGCAAGTTGAAACAATGGGATTTACAGATCAAAATGGGAGAAAATGTATTTAAAGAAGGATGGAAGGCTGTGCGGGGTGTGGCCGTGTGAGGTCTGGAAAGGTGACTGTGTGAAACAGACTTGGGGAGAAAGCCTCTAGCCACGCTACAGAATGTTGTTGTTCCAGAAGCCAAAGCTGTGTTAAAAGCTTTTGGAAGTCCATTGTCCAGTGGCTTGTGGTAATATTGCTGGATGACTTGATAAATTGGGAATCTATTCAGCCTGTTGCCTTAAAGGGGGTGTGTAGTTGGGAGTCTGGTTAAGTAGAAATTTTGGGAACTGTTATAATTGTGTAACTGTAATCTTGTGTGTGTGTTTAAGGTTTTTCTTCTTTTCTTAATAAATGTTTTAATTTAATCTTTAAAATCTCTAAAGGTGGTAGTGGACTCATTACTTCTGACTTCAGTGCATAGGCCTTCTGGTAATAAATACAAATTGCAAAATCGTTGTGATAGCTTGGCCAAGTTTCCCTTGTGGATTTGGTCAGCCTGGCAAACACCACCTGCCATATCATAACAATATGAAAACACAGACATACATATGAACATATGAATTAGGAGCAGGAGTAGGCCATTCGGCCCCTTGAGCCTGCCCTGCCATTCAATGAGATCATGGCTGGCCTGATTGTGGTCTCAACTCCACATTCTGCCTGCCCCCAATAATCTTTGGCTCCCTTGTTAATCAAGAATCTATCTCCCTCTGCCTTAAAAATATTCACTGAACCTACCCCCATTGCTCTCTGGGGAAGAGTTTCAAAGGCTCACGGCCCACTGAGGGAAAAATTTCTTCTCAACTCCGCCTTCACTGGGAGACCCCTTATTTTTAAACCCTATCCCCTAGTTCTAGTCTCTCCCACATGGGGAAACATCTTTTCAGCATCCACCCTGTCAAGTCCCCTCAGGATCTTCTATGTTTCAATAAGATCACCGCTCAGTCTTCTAAACTCCAATGGATACAGACCCAGCCTGTCCAGCCTTTCCTCGGAAGATAACTGCCTCCCACCCCTCCATTCCAGGCATCAGGTATCAGTTGAGTGAACAGCAGCCTGACTAGCTGTGAAGGCTGCAGCAGCAAGGTAGCCGTAGTCATTGTGGTTCAACACACCACCAAAACCTGACTACCAGCTGGTGGACAATGGGGGCACCCCAAGCTCCCCTCGTTAACAAAGTCATGCCCAGGCTTCTACCAGGGCCCATCTGCCCAGTTGGATTTTTTTGTTCATTTATGGGGTGCCAGCATTTGATGCTGTTCCCTAATTGAGAGCAGTTAAGAGTCAAGCACATTGCTGTGGGTCTGGAGTCACATGTAGGCCAGACCAGGTAAGGAGGCCGGATTTCCTTCCGTAAAGGGTTAGTGAACCGTACCGGTTTTTTAATGACAATCACCGATAGTTTCATGGTCGCCATTACTGAGACTCACTTTCAATTCCACATATTTTATGAACTGAATTTTTTAATCAATTGAATTTAAATTCCACCAGCTGCTGTGGTAGGATTTAAACTCACTAGTCCAGCATCATTACCACTATGCCATCGTCTTCCCTTAAAGCCTTTTGGCGATGGAGAATTGGCAATGGGGTCAGGGCTGTGACCTGGGGGTCTCGAGTCAAGAATCTGCACATAGACAACAGATGCATGAAGGTTGTTGGACACCTGCATTGGAACAGAGTCACCTTTGCATAGCAGCAACTGTGACTGAGCAGTCCTCTTCAGGATACCCACTGCTGACCTCAAATGGGGAAGGATCTAGAAAAGGTGCTCTCAAAATAGGCTGTCCCACTTCTGGGGAACCACATACTGACCGTCTTCATGGTCAAAGAAAGAAAACTTTAAACTTTGCAGCTTGGAATGTTAGAACGCACACGGAGAATCTCAAGAAAGAACTGCAATTGTATAGGAGCTGTCGAGACTCCAGATTGACATCACTGCCCTCAGTGAGACCCGCCTTCATGGGGAGGGGCAGCTGAAGGAACAAGTGTCCTCCTGCCAGAAGGGCAAATAAAAATCCACTTGGAGGGATCCAACGTCAAAACATTGGCACTTTCTGGATGCCGTCAATGTTCAAGTCAATGATCTAAGTGACATCTATAGCATTCGATCCATGTGGGGCTCTGTCGCTTGCTGGGCAGACTTGTTCATTCAGTGATGAACATCCACATAGCTCCAAGACCCTGCACTGGGCAAGAAAGGCTGATAGTGACCCTCGTGTCCACAGAGTTGGTCTTGCCAGAATTCCCCAATTGTATAAATATAATTGTATTATTGTTCACTGTCGCTGGGTCAGAATCCTGGAACTCCCTCCCTAACAGCACTGTGGGTGTACCTACACCACGTGGACTGCAGCGGCTCAAGAAGGCAGCTCATCACCACCTTCTCAAAGGCAACTAGGGATGGGCAATAAATGCCGGTCTAGCCAGCGATGCAGATATCCCGTGAAAATATTTTTTAAAGGCTCAAGATAATTCACCTACAGCTCAGCTGTAATCAATATGCCTCTATAAAAACAAAGAAAATAGGAGCAGCAGTTGTTCATTCAGCCCTTCGAGCCTGCTCCGCCATGGCTGATCCTCCATCTCAATGTCATACACTCCCACTGTCTCCCCATAGCCCTGATGCCTCTAGAGTCCAGAAATCTATTTCCTTCTGAAATATATTCAGTGACTTGCCCTCCACAGCTTCTGTGGTAGAGAATTCCAAGGGTTCACTATCCCCTGAATGAAGAAGTTTCTCCTCATCTCAGTCCTAAATGGTCTACCCTGTATCCTGAGACTGTGACCTCTTGTTTCAGACCCCCGAGCCAGAGGAAACATCATCCCTGACAGAATTTTATACGTTTCAATGAGATCTCCTCTCATTCTTCTAAACTCCAGTGAATACAGACCTAGTCGGCCCAATCTCTCCTCATACGACAATCCTGCCATCCCAGGAATCAGTCTGGTGAACCTTTGCTGCACTCCCTCTATGGCAAGTATATCCTTTCTTAGGTAAGGAGACCAAAACTGCACACAATACTCCAGGTGTGGTCTCACCAAGTCCCTGTACAGTTGCAGTAAGACATCCTTGCTCCTGTACTCAAGTCCTCTCGGCCAACATACCATTTGCCTTCTTAACTGCTTGCTGTACCTGCATGTTTGCTTTCAGTGATTGGTGTACAAGGACACCCAGGTCCCTTTGTACATCAACATTTCCCAACCTATCACCATTTAAATAATACTCTACCATTCTGTTTTTCCTATCAAAGTGGATAAATTCACACTTATCCAAGTTATACTGCATCTGCCATGCATTTGCCCACTCACTCAACCTGTCTAAATCACCTTGAAGCCTCTTAACACCCTCCTCATAGCTTGCGTTCCCATCAAGTTTTGTGTCATCAACAAACATGGAAATATTACATTTGGTTCCCTCATCCAAATCATTGATATGTATTGTGAATAACTGGGCCCCAAGCACTGATCCCTGCAGTACCCCACTAGTCACCACCTGCCACTCCGAAAAAGACCCATTTATTCCTACTCTCTGTTTCCTGTCTGCTAACCAATTCTCAATCCATGTCAATATATTACCCCCAATCCCATGTGCTTTAATTTTACACATTAACCTCTTATGTGGGACTTTATCAAAAGCTTTCTGAAAATCCAAATACACCACATCCACTGGTTCTCCCTTATCTATTCTGCTAGTTACATCCTCAAAAAACTCCAGTAGGTTTGTCAAACATTCTTTCCCTTTCATAAATCCATGTTGACTTTGTCCTGGGAGCATCACTCTGGGTTTCTGGATTACTAGTCCAGCGACAATACCATTACGCCAATGAAACTAACGAGGTATTTCCCTCTTGTCCATAGCAGGGAAAAACCTGACATTTTCTCCTGAATTGCCTAGTTCCTGTGGCTGAGGAAATCCTCGCAGAGACACGGTGAGGCTTTAGACTTTCCAGAGGAACCACTGACATGGTTTTAGTTGCCAGATAAATCCAAGAAAAGCGTCAAGAACAACACCAGGAACTCTTCATTGCATTCATCAACCTGACCAAAGCATCTGACTCAATAAATCGCGAGGCTCTGTGGATTGTGCTCCAGAGATTTGGATGTCCAAAAAACTTCATCACAATCCTGCAACTGCTTCTTGATGACATAACTGCAACTGCCTCGAGTGGGAGACCTGAAACAGTGGCCTTCAAAATTCAGGCCAGTGTCAAGCAAGGCTGTGTGAGAGCCCCCATATTATTTGCAATCTACCTGACATTGGCTATTCACCTCATCAAAGATCAACTGTCCTCTGGTGTGAGTATTAAATACTGCTGAGATGGAAAACTCTTTAACCTCAGTCACCTCCATACCAGAACTAAACTGACCACCATAGGCAAGCATGATCTAGTTTGTGGATGACTACAGTGTTGTTACCCATTCTGCGTCAGATTTGCAAACCTCTCTTCTTTAGATCTTCGCAAGTTCCGAAGAACAGTCATATTGGACTTGAAATGTTAACTCTGTTTCTCCCTCTGCAGATGCTGCCAGACCTGCTGGGTTTTACCAGCATTTTCTGTTTTTGTTTCAGGTTTCCAGCATCCACAGTATTTTGCTTTTATCTGGATCTCCTCAATTCGGAGTACATGAGGCTTGGTCAGTCCTTGAAAGTTGCCAAAACAATACTCATTCATCCACACCTGGTCAGCCAAATATTCCACTTCCCATATATGTTGGAGAAGCGACTCTGGAATATGTTGAGCACTTCCCACACCTTGGCAGCCACCTCTCTCAAAAGGCCACCATTGACGAGGAGATCCAACACCAGATCAGCTGCGCCAGCTCAGCCTTCTGCTACTGCAGTGTGTGTTTGACAACAAAGACCTCCACAAGTCAACAAAGTCCTAGTGTACAGGGCAGTTGTCGCAGTGCACTTGTGTCACTGCTGAACAAATAAAATGCAGGCAAAGAAAGATTTGAGCAAAGTGGAAATCCAAAATGATCAGAAATATATCTGGTTTTCAAGATGTGTTGGCGCTCTCATCAGTTATGAAGTTGTTGTAGTGAGTTGTTGAAATAGATGCTTACCTGCCTGACTCCCCCTTGATCCTGTTAAGTTCTGGCAGTCCAACAACTGACCCGTGTGCCACTGCTCTGCACCACCAGCTGTAATCCTCTCTCTTCAGATGCTGAATGTGCCTCGCCCTCCTTTTACTATGAGATATCACTGTCCACTCTCTTCTTCACCAATTCTGTTACAATCTTTCTCTTCACCCTCATTCCACTGTGCCACTCCCTCACTCCAAGTATCACTGCCTCCCTCTCACTCCAGGTGTCTACCTCAGTCCAGTTGTCACACCCTCCACTTCACTCCAGGTTACACCCCACACTCCAGTCTACACTCCCTCCCCCTCACTCCAGTCTACACTCCCTCCCCCTCCCCCCAGTCTACACTCCCTCCCCCTTCCCCTCACTCCCTCCCCCTTCCCCTCACTCCAGACTACACTCCCTCCCCTTCCCCTCACTCCCTCCCCCTCACTCCAGTCTACACTCACTCCCTCCTCCCTCCCCCTCACTCCCTCCTCCCTCCCCCTCACTCCCTCCCTTTTCCCCCTCACTCCCTCCCTCCTCCCCCTCACTCCCTCCCTTTTCCCCCTCACTCCCTCCCTCCTCCCCCTCACTCCCTTTCCCCCCTCACTCCCTCCCCTCACTCCCTCCCCCCTCCCTTTCCCCTCCCTCCCCCCCACTCCCTCCCCCCCCCACTCCCTCCCCCCTCACACTCCCTCCCTTTCCCCCCTCCCCCTCACACTCCCTCCCTTCCCCCCCTCCCCCTCACACTCCCTCCCTTTCCCCCCTCCCCCTCACACTCCCTCCCTTTCCCCCCTCCCCCTCACACTCCCTCCCTTTCCCCCCTCCCCCTCACTCTTCTACACTCCCTCCCCTCACTCCCTTTCCCTCCTCCTCCCTCACTCCAGTCTACACTCCCTCCCCCTTCCCCTTCCCCTCACTCCCTCCCTTTCCCTCCCCCACACTCCAGCTGTCTGTCCCTCACTCTCTCTCTCTGGAGGTGGAGGCCGGGGCCTCTGACAGCGGCTCTATCCCGCGGCCGGGGCCTCTCAGCTTCCCCGGGTGAGGGGTATCAGGACTCCGGCCTCTCTCCGCCGATTGTTTCCGCCCGGAAGCTGCCGCTGGCTGCGCTCCGCCGCTGCTGGCGGTCCGGCGGGATAAGGGCTCCGAGTGGGAAACCAGGAGCCATCACCATGGTTACAGGGGGTGGGGCGAGAGAGTGACGCAACCTGACCTTTCTCCTCTGAGATCAATGCTCCAGACAACGCAGGACCGCCCCCTCCCCCCCCCATCACCAGGGAAACCACAGGAACCCTGACCCCTGACCCCTAACCCTGACCCATCACCAGGGAAACGTGAGTCCCGAAGGCTGTGTTGCCTGTCCCGTGCCAGGGTTAAGGACATTTCCTCAGGGCTGGAGGGGATCTTGGAGGGGGAGGGGAGGGATCCAGTTGTCGTTGTCCACTTTGGTACCAACGACATTGATAGGACGAGAAAGGAGGTTCTGCTGAAATAATTTGAACAGTTAGGAGCTAAATTTAAAAGCAGAACCTCCAAGGTAACCTCAGAATTGCTCCCTGAACCACGGGCAAACTGGCATAGGGGAAATAAAGTCAAGGAGTTAAATGCTTGGCTCAAAGATTGATGTGGGAGGAATGAGTTTCAGTTCATGGGGCACTGGCACTAGTACTGGGGTAGAAGGGAGCTGTTCCAGTGGGATGGGCTTCACTTGAACCGTGCTGGGGCCAGTGTCCTGGCGAATCGAGTAACCAGGGCTATAGAGAGAGCTTTAAACTAAATAGTGGGGGACGGTTCTGGAGAAGGGATAAGTAGGCTTACAAAGCAAAAGGATACGGCGGCATTGCAGGGCAGCTATTTAGGTAATGATACTCAGAGTGTGGCAGGAAGGGACAGAGTGTACAAACATAAAAAACAGCAGCAAATAGGGTCAAAGGGGGAAAAAAATGATAAAAAGGCAAAATTAATGGCTCTTTACTTAAATGCACATAGTATTCAGAACAAAATAAATGAATTAACGGCACAAATAGAGATGAATGGGTATGATCTTATAGCCATTACGGAGACATGGTTACAAGGAGATCAAAGCTGGGAACTAAATATTCAGGGGTACGTGAATTTTCGAAAGGACAGGCAGGAAGGAAAGGGTGGTGGGGTAGCTTTGTTAGCACGAGATGCAATAAATATGATAGCAAGAAATGATCTTGGATCGGAAAATGTGGAATCCACATGGGTGGAGGTAAGAAATAACAGGGGAAGAAGACATTGGTGGGAGTAGTCTATAGGCCCCCTAGCAGTCGCTATGCTGTAGAACAGAGAATAAATCAGGAAATAATGAGGGCATGTTACAAAAGGCAGTATATTAACCATGGGTGACTTTAATCTCCATGTAGATTGGGAAAATCAAATTGGCAGAAGTAGCCACGAGCAAGAATTCATACAGTGTATTCGGGACGATTTCCTAGAACACTATGTTGTGGATCTAACCAGGGATCAGGCTATTTTGGACCTGGTAATATGTAATGAGGCAGGTTTAATTAATGACCTCAGAGTAAAAGATCCCCTAGGAAACAGTGACCATAACATGGTGGAATTTAGCATTCAGTTTGAGAGTGAGAAACTTAGTTCGGAAGCAACTGTGCTTAACTTAAATAATGGTAATTACAAAGGAATGAGGGCAGAGTTGGCTGGAGTGGACTGGGAAAGGAGTTTAGCAGAAAAGATGGTTGATGAACAATGGCAGACATTCAAGAAAATTCATGACTCACAACAAATATATGTCCCAGTGAGGAAGGGTTTTAGGAAAGGGATAAACCAACCAAGGTTAACCAAGGAAGTTAAGGATAGTATCAAAGTGAAGGAAAAAACATACAATGTGGCAAAGATTAGTGGTAAGCCAGAGGATTGGGAAAGTTTTAAAAAACAACAGAAGATGAACAAAAACATAATAAAGAGGGAGAAGATAAACTTTGAGGGTAAACTAGCAAGTAATATAAAAACGGACAGTAAGAGCTTCTTTAAATATATAAAAAGGAAGAGAGAGGCCAAAGTGAACATAGGGCCCTTAGAGAATGAGGCTGGGGAAATAATAATGGGGAACCAGGAAATGGTAGAGGAGCTGAATAAATACTTTGCATCAGTCTTCACGGTAGAAGACACTAATAGCATTCCAAAAACACTAAATAATCAAGGGACAAAGAGGGGGGGGGAGGAAATAAATACAATAACTATCACTAGAGAAAAAGTACTAGGGAAACTAAAGGGGCTAAAGGCCGATAAGTCCCCTGGACCTGATGGGTTGCATCCTAGGATACTAAAGGAAGTAGCTACAGAGATAGTGGATGCACTGGTAGTAATCTTCCAAAAATCCTTAGATTCTGGAAAAATCCTAGAGGATTGGAGAAAGGGAGACAAAAAACAGGTAACTATAGGCCATTAACATCTGTCATTGGGAAAGTTTTGGAGTGTATTATAAATAGCAGAGCATTTAGAAATGCGTAATCTAATCAAGCAGAGTCAGCATGGCTTCATGAAGGGGAAATCATGTCTGACAAATTTATTAGAGTTCTTTGAGGAGGTAACAAGCAGGATAGATAAAGGGGAACCAGTAGATGTCATATATTTGGATTTCCAAAAGGTGTTCGATAAGGTACCACACATAAGGCTACTTAATAAGATAAGACCCCATTGTGTTAGGAGTAGTATATTAGCATGGATAGAGGATTGGCTAACTAATAGAAAACAGAGAGTTGGGATAAGGGAAGTGTTTTCAGGATGGCAACCTGCAACTGATGGAGTGCCACAGAGATCAGTGCTGGGGCCACAATTATTTACAATATATATTAATGACTTGGATGAGGGAAGTGAATGTACTATCGCCAAGTTTGTGGATGACACAAAAATAGGTGGGAAGGCAAGTGGTGAGGATGACACAAGGAGTCTACAGAGGATATAGACAGGTTAAATGAGTGGGAAAAAACGTGGCAGATGGAATATAATGTGGGAAAATGTGAGGTTATGCACTTTGGCAGGAAGAATAGAGGAGCTGAATATTATTTAAATGGAGAAAGACTGCAGAAAGCTGCAGCACAGAGGGATTTGGGGGTCCTCGTGCATGAATCCCAAAAAGCTAACATACAAGTTCAACAGGTAATAGGGAAGGCAAATGTAATGTTGGCCTTTATTTCAAAGGGAATGGAGTATAAAAATAGGGAAGTCTTGCTAAAACTATACAAGGCACTAGTTAGACCACACCTAGAATACTGTGAACAGTTTTGGTCCCCTTATCTAAGGAAAGATATACTGGCATTGGAGGCAGTCCAGAGAAGGTTCACTAGGTTGATCCCGAGTGTGGAGGGATTTCCTTCTGAGGAGAGGTTGAGTAGGTTGGGCCTGTGCTCATTGGAGTTTAGAAGAATGAGAGGCAACCTTATTGCAACATATAAGATTCTTAGGGGGCTTGACAGGGTAGATGCTGAGAGGTTGTGTCCCCTTGTGGGAGAGTCTAGGACCAGAGGGCATAATCTCAGAGTAAGGGGTCGCCCATTTAAAACAGAGATGAGGAGGAATTTCTTCTCTCAGAGGGTAGTGAATCTGTGGAATTCTTTACCGCAGAGGGCTGTAGAGGCTGGGTTGTTAAGTATATTCAAGGCTGAGATAGACAGATTTTTAATCAGTAAGGGAATCAAGGGTTATGGGGAAAAGGCAGGAAAGTGAAGTTGAGGATTATCAGATCAGCCATGATCTCAATGAATGGCAGAGCAGACTCGATGGGCCGAATGGCCTACTTCTGCTCTTTCGTCTTATGGCCTTATGGATACCACACAATCCCTGAACCCTAACCCTGACCCTAACCCTAAACCCCCATCACCAAGGAAGCCATCGGAACCTTGACCCCTAACCCTAACCCCTAACCCTAACCCTAACACAGTCACCCCACCATCACCAGGGAAACCACAGGAACTCTGAGCCCTAAACCTGACCCCTGATCCCTAACACAAACCTAAACCCTAACCCTCATCCTAATCCTAACCCTAACCTTAACGCTAATCCCAACCCTAACACTAACCCTAACCCCTAACCCTGACCCTAACCCAAACCCTAACCCTGACCCTAACCTTAACCCAAACCCTAATCCTAACCCCTAAACCAAACCCTAACCCTAACTCTAATCCCTAACCCTAACACTTAACCCAAACCCTGAACCTAGAACCCCTCCCGGTTATCACCAGGGAAACCACAGGAACCCTGATCCCTAACTCTAACCCTAACCCCTAACCCTAACCACCCCACCCACGCCTCCGCACCGCGCCCCCCTCCCCCCCTCCGCCCCCATCATCACCTGGGAGACCACAGGAACCTTGAACCCTAACCCTAAACCCTAACCCGAACACAGCCACCCCGCCATCACCAGGAAAAGAACCACAGGAACTCTGAGCCCTAAACCTGACCCCGAACCCAAACCCTAACCCTAACCCTAACCCTAACTCTAATGCTAACCGCCCTCCCCCCCCCATCACCAGGGAACCCTGACCCCTGACCCTAGCCCAAACCCCAGCCACTGCCCTATCACCAGGGAGAACACAGGAACACTGACCCCTGATTCTGACCCTAATCCAAACCCTAGCCCTAACTCTAACCCTAACCCTAACCCCTCCCCCCATCACCAGGGAACCCTGCCCTAAATCTAACCTGTACCCAAACCCTGACCCTAGCCCAAACCCTAACCCTAACCCTAACCCTAACCCATACCCTAACCCAGACCCAGACCCTAACCCTAACCCAGACCCTAACCCTAACCCACACCCTAACCCTAACCCACACCCTAACCCTAACCCAGACCCTAACTCAGACCCTAACCCTAACCCAGACCCTAACCCATACCCCAACACGAAAACTAACCCTAACACAGAACCTAACCCTAACCCAAACTCTATCCCAAACCCTAACCCTAACCCAAACTCTATCCCAGATCCTAACCCTAACGCTAACCCTAACACTAACCCAGGCCCTAACCCAGACCCTAACCCTAACCCTAACCCAAACTCTAACACAGACCCTAACCCTAACCCAGACCCTAACCCTAACCCAAACTCTATCCCAAACCCTAACCCTAACCCAAACTCTATCCCAGATCCTAACCCTAACGCTAACCCTAACACTAACCCAGGCCCTAACCCAGACCCTAACCCTAACCCTAACCCAAACTCTAACACAGACCCTAACCCTAACCCAAACTCTAACCCTAACCCTAACCCTAACCCTAACCCAGGCCCTGACCCAGACCCTAACCCTAACCCTAACCCAAACTCTAACCCAGACCCTAACCCTAACCCTAACCCTAACAAAAAACTCTAACCCAGACCCTAACCCTAACCCAGGCCCTAACCCGGACCCTAACCTTGACCCTAACCCTAACCCTAACACAGACCTAATCCAGACCCTAACCACGACCCTAACCCAGACCCTAACCAGAACCAATACCGTAACCCTAACCCAGACCATAACCCTAACCCATACCCTAACCCAGACCCAGACCCTAACCCTAACCCTAACCCACACCCTAACCCTAACCCACACCCTAACCCTAACCCACACCCTAACCCTAACCCAGACCCTAACTCAGACCCTAACCCTAACCCAGACCCTAACCCATACCCCAACACGAAAACTAACCCTAACACAGAACCTAACCCTAACCCAGAACCTAACCCTAACCCTAACCCAGACCCTAACCCTGACCCAAACTCTATCCCAAACCCTAACCCTAACCCAAACTCTATCCCAGATCCTAACCCTAACGCTAACCCTAACACTAACCCAGGCCCTAACCCAGACCCTAACCCTAACCCAAACTCTAACACAGACCCTAACCCTAACCCAGACCCTAACCCTAACCCAAACTCTATCCCAAACCCTAACCCTAACCCAAACTCTATCCCAGATCCTAACCCTAACGCTAACCCTAACACTAACCCAGGCCCTAACCCAGACCCTAACCCTAACCCTAACCCAAACTCTAACACAGACCCTAACCCTAACCCAAACTCTAACCCAGACCCTAACCCTAACCCTAACCCTAACCCAGGCCCTGACCCAGACCCTAACCCTAACCCTAACCCAAACTCTAACTCAGACCCTAACCCTAACCCTAACAAAAAACTCTAACCCAGACCCTAACCCTAACCCTAACCCAGGCCCTAACCCGGACCCTAACCTTGACCCTAACCCTAACCCTAACACAGACCTAATCCAGACCCTAACCACGACCCTAACCCAGACCCTAACCAGAACCAATACCGTAACCCTAACCCAGACCCTAACCCTAACCCAGACCCTAACCCTAACCCACACCCTAACCCTAACCCACACCCTAACCCTAACCCAGACCCTAACTCAGACCCTAACCCTAACCCAGACCCTAACCCATACCCCAACACGAAAACTAACCCTAACACAGAACCTAACCCTAACCCAGAACCTAACCCTAACCCTAACCCAGACCCTAACCCTAACCCTAACCCAAACTCTAACACAGACCCTAACCCTAACCCAAACTCTAACCCAGACCCTAACCCTAACCCAGGCCCTGACCCAGACCCTAACCCTAACCCTAACCCAAACTCTAACCCAGGCCCTAACCCAGACCCTAACCCTAACCCTAACCCAAACTCTAACCCTAACCCTAACCCTAACCGTAACCCAGGCCCTGACCCAGACCCTAACCCTAACCCTAACCCAAACTCTAACCCAGACCCTAACCCTAACCCTAACCCTAACAAAAAACTCTAACCCAGACCCTAACCCTAACCCTAACCCAGGCCCTAACCCGGACCCTAACCTTGACCCTAACCCTAACCCTAACACAGACCTAATCCAGACCCTAACCACGACCCTAACCCTAACCCAGACCCTAACCAGAACCAATACCGTAACCCTAACCCAGACCATAACCCTAACCCAGACCCTAACCCTAACCCACACCCTAACCCTAACCCACACCCTAACCCTAACCCAGACCCTAACTCAGACCCTAACCCTAACCCTAACCCAGACCCTAACCCATACCCCAACACGAAAACTAACCCTAACACAGAACCTAACCCTAACCCAGAACCTAACCCTAACCCAGACCCTAACCCTAACCCATACCCTAACACTAACCCTAACCCAGACCCTAACCCTAACCCAGACCCTAACCCTAATCTTAATCCAAACCCTAGACCCCCACCCCAATCCAAACCTTAACCCTGAACCTAACCCAAACCCTGACCCTAACCCTGACCCTGATCCTAACCCAAACCCTGACCCTAACCTAAACCCTGAACCTAACGCTAACCCTGACCCAGACCCTAATCCTGACCCTATCCCCAATTCAAACCTTAACCGCCCCCATCACCAGGGAAACCCCGACCCTAATCCTAACCTTGACCCAGAATCGTGACCCGAACCCTAGTCCAAACTGCCACCCCCCCCCCCCCCGCCAAGGGAGACAACAGGAACCCTACTTCTAACCGCCGACACCCCCCCATCACCAGAAAACAACAGGAACCCTGACCCCTAACCCCATCACTGGGGAAACCACACAGCTTCTTTTCCTGACTCCAAACCCTAATATCCTCGACACCAAGTAAACTGAAAGCACTAATTCTAACCCTGACCCAGACCGCCAACTCTATCTGTGACCCCAAACCCTAACCATGACCCCAAACCCTAACCTTAACCCCAAACACTAACCTTGACCCCAACCCTAACCTTGACCCCAAACACTAACCTTGACCCCAAACCCTAACCTTGACCCCAAACCCTAACCTTGACCCAAAACCCTAACCGTGACACCAAACCCTAACCGTGACACCAAACCCTAACCTTGACCCAAAACCCTAACCGTGACACCAAACCCTAACCGTGACACCAAACCCTAACCTTGACCCAAACCCTAACCTTGACCCAAAACCCTAACCGTGACACCAAACCCTAACCGTGACACCAAACCCTAACCTTGACCCAAAACCCTAACCTTGACCCCAAACACTAACCTTGACCACAAACCCTAACCTTGACCCAAAACCCTAACTGTGACACCAAACCCTAACCTTGACCCCAAACCCTAACCTTGACCCAAAACCCTAACCGTGACACCAAACCCTAACCATGACACCAAACCCTAACCTTGACCCCAAACGCTAACTGTGACCCCAAGCCCAAACCTTGACACCAAACCCTAATTGTGACCCCAAACCCTAACTGTGACCATAGACCCTAACCATGACTCCGAACCCTAATTGTGACCCCAAATCCTAACCGTGGCCTAGAACACTAATTGTGACCCCAAAACCTAACCATGACCCCAAACCCTAACTGTGACCCCAAGCCCCAACCTTGACCCCAAACCCTAACCTTGACCCAAAACCCTAACCGTGACACCAAACCCTAACCTTGACCCAAACCCTAACCTTGACCTCAAACGCTAACTGTGACCCCAAGCCCGAACCGTGACACCAAACCCTAATTGTGACCCCAAACCCTAACTGTGACCATAGACCCTAACCATGACTCCGAACCCTAAGTGTGACCCCAAATCCTAACCGTGGCCTAGAACACTAATTGTGACCCCAAAACCTAACCATGACCCCAAACCCTAACTGTGACCCCAAGCCCCAACCGTTACTCCAAACCCTAACAGTGACCCCATGCCCCAACCTTGACTCCAAGCCCTGACCGTGACTCCGAAACCTAATTGTGACCCCGAATCCTAACCATGATCCCAAACCCTAATTGTGACCCCAAACCTTAACCATGACCCCAAACCCTAATTGTGACCCCAAACCTTAACCATGACCTCGGACCCTAATTGTGACCCCAAACCCTAACCATGACCCTGAACTCTAATTATAAACCCAAACCCTAACCATGGCCTCAAACCCTAACCGTGACCCCAAACACTAATTGTGACCCCAAATCCTGACCGTAACCCCGAACCCTAATTGTGACCCTAAATCCTAACCTTGGCCCCGAACACTATTTGTAACCCCAAACCCTAACCATGACCCCGAACGCTAATTATGAACCCAAACCCTAATTGTGACCCCAAACCCTAACCGTGACCCCAAACCCTAACCGTGACCCAAACTCCTAACCGTGACCCCAAGCCCCAATTGTGACCCCAAACCCTGTCCATACCTCAAACACTAACTGTGACCCCAAACCCTAACCGTGACCCCAAACCCTAATTATGACCCAAAATCCTAACCATGACCCCAAGCCCCAATTGTGACCCCAAACCCTGTCCATACCTCAAACCCTAACCGGGTACCCAAACCCTAACCATGACCCCGAACACTAATTGTGACCCCAAACCCTAACCGTGACACCAAACCTAATTGTGACCCCAAACCCTAATTATGACTGCAAACCCAACCATGACCCCAAACCAAATTGTGACCTCATACCCTAACCATGATCCCAAACACTAACTGTGACCCCAAAATCTAATTGTGACCCCAAACCCTAACCATGACCCTGAACCTTAATTGTGACCCCGAATCCTAACCATGACCCTGAACCCTAATTGTGACCCCAAACCCTAATTGTGACCCCAAACCCTAACCATGATGCCAAACCCTAACCGTGACCCCAAGCCCCAACCGTGACCCCAAACCCTATCCATGACCCTGAACCCTAATTGTGACCCCAAACCCTAACCATGACACCAAACCCTAACCATGACCCCAAACCCTAACCGTGACCCAAACCCTAACCATGACCCTGAACCCTAATTGTGACCCCAAATCCTAACCATGACGCCAAACCCTAACCGTGACCCCAAACCCTATCCATACCCCAAACCCTAACCGTGACCCAAACCCTAACCATGACCCTGAACCCTAAATGTGACCCCAAATCCTAACCATGACCCCGAACCCTAACCATGACCCCAAACCCTAATTATGACCTCAAACCCAACCATGACCCCAAACCTAACTGTGACCCCAAACCCTAACCATGACCCCAAACCCTAACTGTGACCCCAAACCCTAATTGTGACTCCAAACCCTAATTGTGACCCCAAACCCTAATTATGACCTCAAACCCAACCATGACCCCAAACCCTAACCATGACCCCAAACCCTAACTGTGACCCCAAACCCTAACTGTGACCCCAAACCCTAATTGTGACTCCAAACCCTAATTGTGACCCCAAACCCTAATTGTGACCCCAAACCCTAACCATGATGCCAAACCTAATTGTGACCCCAAACCCTAAACATGACCCCAAACCCTAATTGTGACCCCAAACCCTAACCATGACCCCAAACCCTAATTATGACCCTAAACCCTAACCGTGACTCAAACCCTAATTGTGACCCCAAAACCTAATTGCGACCCCAAACCCGAAAAATGACTCCAAACTCCAACCATGACTCCAAACCCTAATTGTGACTCCAAACCCTAATTGTGACTCCAAACCCTAATTGTGACCCCAAACCCTAATTGTGACCCCAAACCCTAATTGTGACCCCAAACCCTAATTGTGACCCCAAACCCTAACTGTGACCCCAAACCCTAACCGTGATCCCAAACCCTAACTGTGACCCCAAACCCTAACCGTGATCCCAAATGCTAACTGTGACCTCAAACCCTAACCTTGATCCCAAACCCTCATGATGACCCCGGACCTTAACCTTGACCCTGAACCCTAACCGTGACCTCAGACCCTACCCATGACCCCAGACACTAACCATGACCCTGAACCCTAATTGTGGCCCCGAATCCTGACCATGACCCTGAACCCTAATTGTGACCCCAAACCCAAACTGTGACCCCAAACCGTAACCATGACCCTGAACCCTAATTGTGACCCTGAGCCCTAACCATGACCCTGAACCCTAATTGTGACCCTGAGCCCTAATTGTGACCCCAAACCCTAACCATGACCCCAAACCCTAACCATGACCCCAAACCCTAACCGTGACTCCAAACCCTAATTGTGACCCCAAACCCTAATTGTGACCCCAAACCCTAATTGTGACCCTAGTGACCCCAAACCCTAACCATGATCCCAAACGCTAACTGTGACCTCAAACCCTAACCTTGATCCCAAACCCTCATGATGACCCCGGACCTTAACCTTGACCCTGAACCCTAACCGTGACCTCGGACCCTACCCATGACACCAGACACTAACCATGACCCTGAACCCTAATTGTGGCCCTGAATCCTGACCATGACCCTGAACCCTAATTGTGATCCCAAACCCTAACTGTGACCCCAAACCATAACCATGACCCTGAACCCTAATTGTGACCCTGAGCCCTAACCATGACCCTGTACCCTAATTGTGACCCTGAGCCCTAACCATGACCCTGAACTCTCACCTCACGTTGGGAGTTCAGCTTTTTCATCCATGTTTGAACCAAGGCTGTAATGTGGTCCTTGACTGTCTGTAAACCAGAGGAAGTAATAGTAAAGGGAATAATTTCAGGGTAAGTCACGCCAGGGCAGCTTGGTCACATGGAATGCTCCTCCTGTGCGATGTGGGAAGTCAGGGACTTCCAGCGTCCATGGTGACCATGCGGGCAAGAAGTGTCTGCAGCTGCAGCTACTTGAAACCTGCATTTCGGATCTGGAGCAGTGGCTGGAGTCACTATGGAGCATCTGCAGAGCTAACATCTTCATGGGTAGCATTTATAGTGAGGTGGCCACACTGCAGGTAAAGAGTGCACAGGCAGAAAGGGAATGGGTGACTGCCAGACAGTAAAAGCACTAGGTAGGTAATGCAGGAGTCCCATGGGTCCATCTCTTTCCCTAACAGATTTTTTGTTTTGGATGCTGCTGGGGGAGATGGTTTCTCAGGAGAATGCAACAAGAGCCAAGCCTGTGACACCACCAGTGGCTCAGCTGCATGGGGTGATGGGGGGAGAAAAAAGAGTTGGAGAGCAATAGCTTTTTTTTATTTATTCACAGGATGTGGGCTTCGCTGGCTGGGCCAGCATTTATTGCCCATCCCTAATTTCCCTTGAGAAGGTGGTGGTGAGCTGCCTTCTTGAACCGCTGCAGTCCATGTGGTGTAGGTACACCCACAGTGCTGTTAGGGATGGAGTTCCAGGATTTTGACCCAGCGACAGTGAAGGAACGGTGATATATTTCCAAGTCAGGATGGTGAGTGACTTGGAGGGGAACTTCCAGGTGGTGGTGTTCCCATCTATCTGCTGCCCTTGTCCTTCTAGATGGTAGTGGTCGTGGGTTTGGAAGGTGCTGTCTAAGGAGCCTTGGTGAATTCCTGCAGTGCATCTTGTAGATGGTACACTCTGCTGCTACTGTGTGTCGGTGGTGGAGGGAGTGAATGTTTGTGGATGTGGTGCCAATCAAGTGGGCTACCTTGTCTTGGACGGTGTCGAGCTTCTTGAGTGTTGTGGGAGCTGCACTCATCCAGGCAAGTGGGGAGTATTCCATCACACTCCTGACTTGTGCCTTGCAGATGGTGGACAGGCTTTGGGGAGTCAGGAGATGAGTTACTCGTCACACGATTCCTAGCCTCTGACTTGCTCTTGTAGCCACAGTATTTATATGGCTAGTCCAGTTCAGTTTCTGGTCAATGGTAACCCCCAGGATAGTGGGGGATTCAGTGATGGTAATGCCATTGAATGTCAAGGGACAATGGTTAGATTCTCTCTTGTTGGAGATGGTCATTGCCTGACACTTGTGCAGTGCGAATGTTACTTGCCACTTGTCAACCCAAGCCTGGATATTGTCCAGGTCTTGCTGCATTTGGACATGGACTGCTTCAGTATCTGAGGAGTCTCGAATGGTGCTGAACATTGTGCAATCATCAGCGACCATCCCCACTTCTGACCTTATGATGGAAGGAAGGTCATTGATGAAGCAGCTGAAGATGGTTGGGCCTAAGACACTTCCTTGAGGAACTCCTGCAGTGATGTCCTGGAACTGAGATGATTGACCTCCAACAACACAACCATCTTCCTTTGTGCTAGGTATGACTCCAACCAGCAGAGAGTTTTCTCCCTGATCCCCATTGACTCCAGTTTTGCTTGGGCTCCTTGATGCCACACTCGGTCAAATGCTGCCTTGATGTCAAGGGCAGTCACTCTCACCTCACCTCGGGAGTTCAGTTCTTTTGTCCATGTTTGAACCAAGGCTATAACAAGGTCAGGAGTTGAGTGGCCCTGGCGGAACCCAAACTGGGCGTCAGTGAGCAGGTTATTGCTGAGCAAGTGCCGCTTGATAGCACTGTTGATGACCCCTTCCATTACTTTACTGATGATGGAGAGTAGACTGATGGGGCAGTAATTGGCCGGGTTGGATTTGTCCTGCTTTTTGTGTACAGGACACACCTGGGCAATTTTCCACATAGCTGGGTAGATGCCAGTGTTGTAGCTGTACTGGAACAGCTTGACTAGGGGCGCGGCAAGTTCTGGAGCACATGTCTTCAGTACTATTGCTGGAATATTGTCAAGGCCCATAGCCTTTGCAGTATCCAGTGCCTTCAGCCGTTTCTTGATATCACGTGGAGTGAATCAAATTGGCTGAAAACTGGCATCTGTGATGCTGGGGACCTCTGGAGGAGGCTGAGATGGATCATCCAATCGGCACTTCTGGCTGAAGATTGTTGCAAATACTTCAGCTTTATCTTTTGCACTGATGTGCTGGGCTCCTCCATCATTGAGGATGGGGATATTTGTGGAGCCTCCTCCTCCAGTGAGTTGCTTAATTATCCACCACCATTCACAACTGGATGTGGCAGGACTGCAGAGCTTAGATCTGACCCATTGATTGTGTGATCGCTTACCTCTGTCTATCACCTGCTGCTTATGCTGTTTGGCATGCAAGTTGTCCTGTATTATAGCTTCACCAGGTTAACACCTCATTTTTAGGTATGCCTGGTGCTAATAAGTAATAAGACATAGGAGCAGAAATTAGGCCATTCGGCCCATCGAGTCTGCTCCGCCATTCAATCATGGCTGATAAGTTTCTCAACCCTATTCTCCCGCCTTCTCCCCGTAACCTTTGATCCCCATACTAATCAGGAACCTATCTATCTCGGTCTTAAATACACTCAATGACCTGGCCTCCACAGCCTTCTGTGGTAATGAATTCCATAATTCACCACTCTCTGGCTAAAGAAGTTTCTCCTCATCTCTGTTCTAAAAGGTCTTCCCTTTACTCTGAGGCTGTGCCCTCGGGTCCTAGTCTCTCCTACTTATGGAAACATCTTCCCCATGTCCACTCTATCCAGGCCTATCAGTATTCTGTAAGTTTCAATCATATTCCCCTCTCAGCCTTCTAAACTCCATTGAGTACAGACCCAGAGTCCTCAACCGTTCCTCATATGTTAAGCCTTTCATTCCTGGGATCATTCTCGTGAACCTCCTCTGGACCCTCTCCAGGGCCAGCACATCCTTCCTGAGATACGGGGCCCAAAATTGCTCACAATATTCTAAATGTGGTCTTACCAGAGCCTTATAAAGCCTCAGCAGCACATCCCTGCTTTTATATTCTAGTCCTCTCGAAATAAGTGCTGCTCCTGGCATGCCCTCCTGCACTCTTCATTGAACCAGGGTTGATCCCCTGGCATTCTAGTCATGGTAGAATGAGGGAATATGCTGGGCCATGAGGTTACAGATTGTGTTCGAGTGCAATTCTGCTGCTGCTGATGGCCCACAGAGACTCATGGATGTCCAGCCTTGAGTTGCTAGACCTGTTCAAAATCTATCCCATTTAGCACGGTGGTAGTGCCACACAACACGATGGAGGGTATCCTCAATGTGAAGGCGGGACTTCGTCTCCACAATGACTGTGCAGTGGTCACTCGTACTGATACTGTCATGG
This sequence comes from Cetorhinus maximus, assembly GCF_964194155.1. Lineage (NCBI taxonomy): Eukaryota > Metazoa > Chordata > Chondrichthyes > Lamniformes > Cetorhinidae > Cetorhinus > Cetorhinus maximus. Next base: position 395,153 of record NW_027596307.1, read on the forward strand.
ACAGATGCATCTGCAGCAGGCAGGTTGGTGAGGTATGTTTTTCCCTCACCACCTGCCGCAGACCCAGTCTAGCAGCTATGTCCTTTAGGACTCGGCCAGCTCGGTCAGTAGTGGTGCTACTGAAATGTGATGGATGGTGACGGTGGTGTCTGGGACATTATCTGTAAGGTATGATTCCGTGAGGATGACTATGTCAGGCTGTTGCTTGACTAGTCTGTGAGACAGCTCTCCCAATTTTGGGACCCCAGATGTTAGTAAGGAGGAGTTTGCAGGGTTGACAGGGCTGTGATTGCCCTTGTCGTTTCCGGTGCCTGGGTCAATGCCGGATGGTCCGGCCAGTTTCATTCCTTTTTTGTGACTTTGTAGGGGGGACCTGTTACAGCTGAGTGTCTGGCTCGGCCATTTCAGAGTCAACCACATTGCTGTGGGCCTGGAGTCACATGTAGGCCATGACCAGGTATTTCCTTCCCTAAAGGACATTAGTGAACCAGATGGGTTTTGACAAAAATCAACAATGGTTTCATGGTCACCATCAGACTTTTAATTCCAGATTTTTATTGAATTCAGATTCCCCCATCTGCTGTGGTGGGATTCGAACCCAGGTCCCTAGAGCATTACCCTGGGGTCTCTGGATTACCAGTCCAGCGATAATACCACTACTCCATCACCTCCCCCTCAAGTAATAAGGGATTCTATCGTGAGGGGACCGGATAGATGTTTCTGTGGCTGCAGAGGTGACACCAGGATGGTGTGTTGCCTCCCTGGTGCCAGAGCAGAGAAGGCTGAGGGGGAACCTGATAGAGGTATACAAAACTATGAGGGGGATAGATAGGGTAGATAGGAAGAAACTTTTCCCCTTAGCAGAGGCGTCAGTAACCAGAGGACATAAATATAAGGGAAGGGGCAGGAGGTTTAGAGGGGATTTGAGGAAAAACTTTTTCACCCAGAGGGTGGTTGGAATCTGGAACACACTGCCTGAGGGGGTGGTAGAGGCAGATACCCTCACAACATTTAAGAAGTATTTAGATGAGCACTTGAAATGCCATAGCATACAGGGCTACAGGCCAAGTACTGGAAAATGGGATTAGAATAGATAGGGGCTCGATGGCCGGCATGGACACAATGGGCCGAAGGGCCTGTTTCTGTGCTGTATAACTCTATGACTCTATGACCCTCTGTCACTGAGCGGCTGCAGGACATTCTGAAGGGGAAGGCTGAACAGCCAGAGGTTGTGGTCCATGTTGGTACCAATGACATAGGTAAAAAGAGGGATAAGGTCCCAAAAGCAGAATACAGGGAGCTAGAAAATAAATTAAAAAGCAGGACCTCAAAGGTAGTAATCTCAGGATTACTCCCAGTGCCACGTGCTAGCGAAATCAGGAATAGGAGAATAGACCAGATGAATGCTTGACTGGAGAGATGGTGTAGGAGGGAGGGATTTAGATTCCTGAGGTATTGGGACCGATTCTGGGGAAGATAGGACCTGTACAAGCTGGATGGGTTGCACCCCAGCAGGACCGAGACCAATATCCTCGCAGAGGTACTCACTAGTACTGTGGGGGAGGGTTTAAAATAGATTGGCAGGGGGATGGGAACCTGAGCAGGGAGACACAAGAGAGAGAAACAAAGATAGGAATGAAGGACAGAAAAGTAGAAATTAAATGTGGAAAGCAGAGGAAACAATGGCTGGCAGCAAATAGGGCCATACTACACAAAAGATGTGTAAAAATGTTAAAAAGACAAGTCTAAAGGCACTGTATCTGAATGCACGGAGTGTTCACAATAAGGTAGACGAATTAACAATACAAATAGATGTAAACGGGTACGATATAATTGTGATTACGGAGACATGGCTGCAGGGTGACCAAGGCTGGGAACTGAATATCCAAGGGTATTGATATTTAGGCTGGACAGGCAAAAAGGGAAAGGAGGTGGGGTGGCGTTGTTAGTTGAGGATGAAATCAGTGCGATAGTGAGAGAGGATATTGGCTCAGAAAATCTAGACATAGGATCAGTCTGGGTGAAGCTAAGAAGCAACAAGGAGTGGAAAACATTAGTGGGAATTGTCTATAGGCCTCTAAACAGTAGTGATAAAGTAGGGGACGGCATTAAACAGGAAATTAGAGACGCATGTAACAAGGGTGCTACAGTAATCATGGGTGTCTTTAATCTACAAATAGATGGGGCAAACCAAATTAGCAATAATACTGTGGTGGATGAATTCCTGGAGTGTGTACAAGATTTTTTTTCAGACCAGAACATTGAGGAACCAACTAGGGAAGAGGCTATCCTAGATTTGGTTTTGTGCAATGAGAAGGGGTTAATGAATAATCTTGTTGTATGGGGTCCTTTAGGGAAGAGTGACCATAACATGGTAGAATTCTTCATTAGGATGGAAAGTGAAGTAGTCCAATCCGAAACTAGGGACCTAAATCTAAACAAAGGAAACTATGAAGGTATGAGGCGTGAGTTGGCTAAGATAGATTGGGGAGCTTCATTAAAATGCATAATGGTGGATAAACAATGGGTAATATTTAAGGAGCGAATGTATACATTGCAACAGTTATACATTCCTTTCTGATACAATAACACAACAGGAAAAGCGGCCCAAACATAGCCAACAAAAGAAATTAAGGATAGTATTAGATCCAAAGAAGAGTCATATAAAGTTGCTAGAAAGAGCAGCAAGCCTGAGGATTGGGAACAGTTTAGAATTCAGCAAAGGAGGACCAAGAGATTGATTAAGAGGGAAAAATAGAGTATGGGAATAAACTTGCAAGGAACATTACAAGAGGACTGTAAAAGTTTTTATAAGTATGTAAGAAGAAAAAGATTGGTGAGGACAAATGTAGGTCCCTTACATTCCGAAACAGCAGAATTCATAATTGAGAACAAGGAAATGGCAGAACAATTAAACAACTGCTTTAGTTCTGTCTTCACCGAGGAAGACACAAATAACTTCCCAGAAACACCAGGGAGCCGAGGGTCTAGTGAGAAGGAGCAATTGAAGGAAATTAGAATTACTAAAGGTATAGTGCTGGAGAAATTAATGGGACTGAAAGCTGATAAATCCCCAGGGCCCGATAATCTACATCCCAGGGTACTAAAGGAGGTGGCAATGGAAATAGTGGATACGTTGGTTGTCATCTTCCAAAATTCTGTAGATTCTGGAACAATCCTGGCAGATTGGAGGGTGGCAAATGTAACCCCACTATTTAAAAAAGGAGGGAGGGAGAAAACAGGGAGTTACAGACTGGTTAGCCTAATATCAGCGGTAGGGAAAATGCTAGAGTCTATTATAAAGGATGTGATAACAGGACACTTAGAAAATATCAACGGGATTAGACAAAGTCAACATGGATTTATGAAAGGGAAATCACGTTTGACAAACCTTCTGGAGTTTAATGAGGACATAACTAGCAGAATAGATAAGGGAGAACCAGTGGATGTGGTGTATTTAGTGTGCAAAATTAAAGCACCTGGGATTGGAGGTAATATATTGACATGGGTTGATAATTAAGCAGACAGGAAACAGAGAGTAGGAATAAATGGGTCTTTTTCAGAGTGACAGGTGGTGACTAGTGGGGTACCGCAGGGATCAGTGCTTGGGCCCCAGCTATTCACAATCTATATCAATGATTTGGATGAGGGAACCAAATGTAATATTTCCAAGTTTGCTGATGACACAAAACTAGGTGGGAATGTGAATGATGAAGAGGGTGTTAAGAGGCTTCAAAGCCATTAAGACAAGTTGAGTGAGTGGGCAAATACATGATAGATGCAGTATAACTTGGATAAGTGTGAAGTTATCCACTTTGGTAGGAAAAACAGAATGGCAGAGTATTATTTAAGATTGGGAAATGTTGATGTATAAAGGGACCTGGGTGTCCTTGTACACCAATCACTGAAAGCAAGCATGCAGGTGCAGCAAGCAGTTAAGAAGGCAAATGGTATGTTTGCCTTTGTTGTGAGAGGACTTGAGTACAGGAGCAAGGATGTCTTACTGCAGCTGTACAGGGCCTTGGTGAGACCAGACCTGGAGTAATGTGCGCAGTTTTGGTCTCCTTACCTAAGAAAGGATATACTTGCCATAGAGGGAGTGCAGCGAAGGTTCACCAGACTGATTCCTGGGATGGCTGGACTGTCGTATGAGGAGAGATTGGGCCAGCTAGGTCTGTATTCACTGGAGTTGAGGAGAATAAGAGGGGATCTCAATGAAACGTATAAAATTCTGTCAGGGATGGACAGACTGGATACAGGGATGATATTTCCTCTGGTTGGGGGGGTCTAGGACAAGGAGTCAGAATCTCAGGATATGGGGTAGGCCATTTGGACTGAGATGAGGAGAAACTTCTTAACTTAGAGGGTGGTGGAATTGTCTACCAAAGAACGCTATGGGGACCAAGTCATTGAATATATTTAAGAAGGAAGTAGATAAATTTCTAGACTCTAAAGGCGTCAAGGGGTATGAGGAGAGATCGGGAGTATGGCATTGAGATAAAGGATCAGCCATGATCGTATTGAATGACAGAGCAGGCTCGAAGGGCCGAATGGTCTACTCCTGCTATTTTTTATGTTTCTATGTTTCTCACCAACCTGCCTGCCAAAGATGCATCCGTCCATGACAGTATCGGTAGGAGTGACCACCGCACAGTCATTGTGGAGACGAAGTCCCACCTTCACATTGAGGATACCCTCCATCGTGTTGTGTGGCACTACCACTGTGCTAAATGGAATAGTTTCAAACAGATCTAGCAACTCAAGACTGGGCATCCATGAGGTGCTGTGGGCCATCAGCAGCAGCAGAATTGTACTCGAACATAATCTGTAACCTCATGGCCCGGCATATCCCCCACTCTACCATTACCAACAAGAGGATGAACCCTGATTCAATGAGGAGTGCAGGAGGGCATGTCAGGAGCAGCACCAGGCATACCTAAACATGAGGTGTCAACCTGGTGAAGCTATAACACAGGACAACTTGGGTGCCAAACAGCATAAGCAGCAAGTGATAGACGGGGCTAAGTTGATCCCACAATCAACGGATCAGATCTAAGCTCTGCAGTCCTGTCACATCCAGTCGTGAATGGTGGTGGACAATTAAACAACCCACTGGAGGAGGAGGCTCCACAAATATCCTCATCCTCAATGATGCAGGAGCCCAGCACATCAGTGCAAAAGATAAGGTTGAAGCATTTGCTACAATCTTCAGCCCAAGTGCCGAATGGATGATCCATCTCGGCCTCCTCCGGAGGTCCCCAGCATCACAGATGCCAGTCTTCAGCCAATTCGATTCACTCCATGTGACATTAAGAAACGGCTGAAGGCACTGGATACTGCAAAGGCTGTGGGCCCTGGCAATATTCTGGCAATAGTACTGAAGACATGTGCTCCAGAACTTGCCACGCCCCTAGCCAAGCTGTTCCAGTGCAGCTCCAACACTGGTATCTACCCGACAATGTGGAAAATTGCCCAGGTATGTCCTGTACACAAAAAGCAGGACAAATCCAACCCGGCCAATTACCTCCCCATTAGTCTACTCTCCATCATCAGTAAAGTAATGGAAGGGGTCATCAACAGTGCTATCAAGCGGCACTTGCTTAGCAATAACCTGCTCACTGATGCTCAGTTTGGGTTCTGCCAGGGCCACTCAGCTCCTGACCTCTTAACAGCCTTGGTTCAAACATGGACAAAAGAGCTGAACTCCCGAGGTGAGGTGAGAGTGACTGCCCTTGACATCAAGGCAGCATTTGACCGAGTATGGCATCAAGGAGCCCGAGCAAAACTGGAATCAATGGGAATCAGGGGGAAAACTCTCTGCTGGTTGGAGTCATACCTAGCACAAAGGAAGATGGTTGTGGTTGTTGGAGGTCAATGATCTCAGTTCTAGGACATCACTGCTGGAGTTCCTCAGGGTAGTGTCCTCGGCCCAACCATCTTCATCAATGACCTTCCTTCCATCATAAGGTCAGAAGTGGGATGTTTGCTGATGATTGCATAATGTTCAGCACCATTCACGACTCCTCAGATATTGAAGCAGCCCATGTCCAAATGCAGCAAGACCTGGACAATATCCAGTGTCAGGCAATGACCATCTTCAACAAGAGAGAATCCAACCATCGCCCCTTGACATTCAATGGCATTACCATCACTGAATCCCCCACTATCAACATCCTGGGGGTTTCCATTGACCAGAAACTGAACTTGACTAGCCATATAAATATTATGGCTACGGGAAGGTGATGGTGTAGTGGTATTGTCGCTGGACTAGTAATCCAGAGACCCAGGGTAATGCTCTGGGGTACCAGGGTTCGAATTCACGGCAGATGGTGGAATTTCAATTCAATAAAAATCTGGAATTAAAAGTCTAATAATGACCACAAAACCATTGACGATTGTTGTAAAAACCCATCTGTTTCATTAATGTCCTTTATAGAATGAAATCTGTCGCCCTTAACTGGTCTGGCCTACATGTGACTCTCGACCCAGAGGGTGCTGGTGAGAAGTGACTGAAGCATTCTGGGAGAAGTCACCGCAGCCACCGCGACTCAGGAGGGAATCGAGGAGAAGGACTCTTGTACTCAACAGGGGGAAGAGCATCCAACAGAGGGTGCTGGTGAGAAGTGACCGAAGCATTCTGGGAGAGGTCACCGCAGACACCGCAACTCAGGAGAGAATTGAGGAGGATCCACTGTCAAAGAACAGAATAGCCCCAAACATTACATTGCTGTAGTGTTTCCATCCCTCCCTCCTCCTCAAACCTAAAAAAAAAAGAGAGGAAGAGGCAGTGCCTTCAGGAGTGCACCAGACCTGCGAGGGACACTCTTCTGAAAGTGGATTTTAAAGAAAAAGAAGCTGATTGGTGAGTAAATCCTGGGAGCAGACTTGGAGGGAGGAGCACCAGAGCGGTGAGTATAAATCTAGCTTACCTCAGGATTTGCGGCCTTGTCTCCAGGGAGCAGACTTGGAGGGAGGAGCACCGGAGCAGTGACCTCGGGGCACACTGAAGCCAAAACTGAAAAAGTGACATCACAGGAAAGCTGTGACCTGATTGGTTGGTAGGAAATCTGCACCAAATTTGAAATAAGAAACACTGCAAAGCTAATTAATAAATTAATTATCTAAGTGGAGATGGCTGGGCAGGTGATGTGCTGTAGCTATATGATTTGGGAGCTGGCAGATCCCATTGCGAGCCACAGTGACCACATCTGCAGCAAGTGTTGGTTGCTGGAGGAACTCCGGCTCAGAATTGATGAGCTGGAGACTGAGCTCCGGACGCTGCAGCACATCCGGGAGGGGGAGAGTTACCTGGACGTTTTGTTTCAGGAGGCGGTCACACCCGGTAGATTAAGTACCTCAAGTTTGGTCAGTGGTCAGGGTCAGCAGGGTGTGACTGCAAGTGAGGCAGGTAGAGGGATCCTGTGTTCAGGAACAGAGGAGCCTCAGCTCTTGACCTTGTCCAACAGGTACGAGGTACTTGCTCCCTGTGTGGATGAGGAAGAGGGCTGTAGGGAGAATGAGCCAGCTGACCACGGCACCGTGGCACAGGAGGCCATTCAAGAGGGGGGAGCAAAAAGACAAGTGGTAGTTGTAGGGGATTCTATAATTAGGGGAATTGATAGCTTCCTTTGTAAGCAAGATTGAGAGCCCCGCATGGTATGTTGCCTGCCCGGTGTGAGGGTGAGGGACATCTCTGACCGGCTTGAAAGGATATTGGAGAGGGAGGGGGAGGATCCAGTTGTTGTGGTCCACGTCGGGACAAATAACATAGGTAAGACTAGAAAGAGGACCTGTTTGGGGATTATCAGGAACTAGGAACTAAATTAAAGAACAGGTCCTCAAGGGTTATAATCTACGGATTACTACCCGAGCCACGTGCAAATTGGCATAGGGACGCGAGAATAAGGGAAGTAAACACGTGGCTAAAGGAGTGGTGCGGGAAAGAGGGGTTCCATTTCGTGGGGCTCTGGCATCAGTATTGGAACAGGAGAGATCTGTACCGTTGGGACGGTCTCCACCTGAACCGATCTGGGACCAATGCTCTAGCGAAAAGGGTAAATAGGGTGGTCAACAGGACTTTAAACTAGAAAGTGGGGGGGAAGGGAAGGGTAAAACTCCAAGAAGTATGCCTAATGGGAAACAAAGCAGCAGGTTAGCGTGTGGGGGGGTGGATTCAACTTCACGGAAAATTATGAAAAAACTGAAAAGAAAGGAGAGCCCAGGAGAGGCTATTAAAGTCTCCAGAACACAAAATAGGACAGAGTGTTTGGAAAGGGCTAGGAATCTAACTTCAAGCACATCAGATAAAAGGACAACAATGAGAAAAGAGACGGGAAATACAGGACTGAAGGTGTTGTATCTGAATGTACGCAGTATACGAAATAAGGTAAATGAGCTTATGGCGCAGATTGAAATTGGCAGGTATGATGTGGTGGGCATCACAGAGACATGGCTGCAAGAGGATCAGGACTGGGAGCTAAATATCCAAGGATATACATCCTATCGAAAAGATAGACAGGTTGGCAGAGGGGGTGGGTTGCTTTGTTAGTAAGAAATGAAATTAAATCGATAGCAAGAAACAACATAGGGTCAGATGATGTAGAATCTGTGTGGGTAGAGTTGAGGAACCGCAAAGGTAAAAAAACCATAATGGGAGTTATGTACAGGCCTCCGAACAGTAGTCAGAATGTGGGGCACAAGATACAACAGGAGATAGAAAAGGCGTGTAAGAAAGGCAAGGTTACAGTGATCATGGGGGATTTCAATATGCAGGTAGACTGGGAAAATCAGGTTGGTAGTGGATCCCAAGAAAAGGAATTTGTGGAATGTCTACGAGATGGCTTTTTGGAGCAGCTTGTGGTGGAGCCCACTAGGGAACAGGCAATTCTAGATTTAGTGATGCGTAATGAGGCAGATTTGATAAGGGAGCTTAAAGTGAAGGAACCCTTAGGAGGAAGTGACCATAATATGATAGAATTTACCCTGCAATTTGAGAGGAAAAAGCTGGAATCAGATGTAACGGTATTACAGTTGAATAAAGGCAACTACAGAGGCATGAGGGAGGAGCTGGCCAGAATTGACTGGGAGATGAGCCTAGCAGGAAAGACAGTGGAACAGCAATGGCATGAGTTTCTGGGAGTAATTTGGGAGACACAGCAAAAATTCATCCCTAGGAAGAAGAAGCATACTAAAGGGAGGACGAGGCAACCATGGCTGACAAGGGAAGTCAGGGACAGCATAAAAGCTAAAGAGAAAGCATATAATGCAGCGAAGAGCAGTGGGAAACCAGGGGATTGGGAAGCCTACAAAAACCAACAGAAGACAACTAAAAAGGAAATAAAGAGGGAGAAGATTAAATATGAGGGTAAACTAGCAAATAATATAAAAGAAGATTGCAAGAGTTTTTTTTGATATATAAAGGGTAAGAGAGAAGCAAAAGTGGACATTGGGCCACTGGAAAATGACGCTGGAGAAGTAGTAGTGGGGAACAAAGAAATGGCGGAAGAACTGAATAGGTACTTTGCGTCAGTCTTCATGGTGGAAGACACGAGTAACATCCCCAAAGTTCAAGAGAGTCGGGGGGCAGAGGTGAGTATGGTGGCCATTACCAAGGAGAAGGTGCTAGGAAAACTGAAAGGTCTGAAGGTGGATAAATCACCTGGACCAGATGGATTACACCCCAGAGTTCTGAAGGAGATAGCTGAAGATATAGTGGAGGCGTTAGTGGTCATCTTTCAAGAATCACTCGAGTCAGAGAGGGTCCCAGAGGACTGGAAAATCGCTAATGTAACCCCCCTGTTTAAGAAGGGAGTGAGGCAAAAGACGGGAAATTACAGGCCGATTAGCCTGACCTCGGTCATTGGTAAGATTTTAGAGTCCATTATTAAGGATGAGATTTCAGAATACTTGGAAGTGCATGGTAAAATAGGGCAAAGTCAGCATGGTTTCATCAAGGGGAGGTCATGCCTGACAAATCTGTTAGAATTCTTTGAGGAGGTAATGAGTAGGTTAGACAAAGGAGAGCCAATGGATGTTATCTACTTGGACTTCCAGAAGGCCTTTGACAAGGTGCCGCACAGGAGGCTGCTCAGTAAGATAAGAGCCCATGGTGTTAGAGGCAAGGTACTATCATGGATAGAAGATTGGCTGTCTGACAGGAGGCAGAGAGTGGGGATAAGGGGGTCCTTCTCAGTATGGCGGCCGGTGACTAGTGGAGTTCCGCAGGGGTCAGAGTTGGGACCACAACTTTTCACTTTATACATTAATGATCTAGATGAAGGAACTGAGGGCATCCTGGCTAAGTTTGCAGATGATACAAAGATAGGTGGAGGGACAGGTAGTATTGAGGAGGCGGGGAGGCTGCAGAAGGATTTGGACAGGTTAGGAGAATGGGCAAAGAAGTGGCAGATGGAATACAATGTGGGGAAGTGTGAGATTATGCACTTTGGTAGGAATAATAGAGGCATAGACTATTTTCTAAATGGGGAGAGAATTCAGAAATCTGGAGTGCAAAGGGACTTGGGAATCCTAGTCCAGGATTCTCTTAAGGTTAACTTGCAGGTTGAGTCAGTAGTTAGGAAGGCAAATGCAATGTTGGCATTTATTTCCAGAGGACTAGAATATAAAAACAGGGATGTGCTGCTGAGGCTTTATAAGGCTCTGGTAAGACCACATTTAGAATATTGTGAGCAATTCTGGGCCCCGTATCTCAGGAAGGATGTTCTGGCACTGGAGAGGGTCCAGAGGAGGTTCACGAGAACGATCCCAGGAATGAAAGTCTTAACATATGAGGAACGTTTGAGGACTCTGGGTCTATACTCGATGGAGTTTAGAAGGATGAGGGGGGATCTGATTGAAACTTACAGAATACTGAAAGGCCTGGATAGAGTGGATGTGGGGAAGATGTTTCCATTAGTAGGAGAGACTAGGACCCGAGGGCACAGCCTCAGAGTAAAGGAAAGACCTTTAAGAACAGAGATGAGGAGAAACTTCTTTAGCCAGAGAGTGGTGAATCTATGGAATTCATTGCCACAGAAGGCTGTGGAGGCCAGGTCATTGAGTGTATTTAAGACAGAGATAGATAGGTTCTTGATTGGTAAGGGGATCAAAGGTTACAGGGAGAAGGCAGTAGAATGGGGTTGAGAAACTTATCAGCCATGATTGAATGGTGGAGCAGACTCGATGGGCCGAATGGCCTAATTTCTGCTCCTATGTCTTATGGTCTTATAGACCCACAGCAATGTGGTTGAATTTTAAATACCCTCTGAACAAGGGCAATTAGGGATGGTCAATAAATGCTGGTCTAGCCAGCGACACCCACATCCCATGAATGAATAAAAAAAAACAAGAGCAGGTCAGAGGCTGAGAATCCTGCAGCGAGTACCTCATCTCCTGACTCCCCAAAGCCTGTCCACCATCTACAAGGCACAAGTCAGGAATGTGATGGAATACTCCCCACTTGCCTGGATGAGTGCAGCTTCCACAACACTCAAGAAGCTGGACACCATCCAGAACAAAGCAGCCCACTTGATTGGCACCACATCCACAAACATTCACTCCCTGCACCACCCACGCACAGTAGCAGCAGTGTGTGGACCATCTACAAGATGCACTGCAGAAACTCACCAAGGCTCCTTGGACAGCACCTTCCAAACCCACAACCACTACCACCTAGAAGGACAAGGGCAGCAGATAGATGGGAACACCACCACCTGGAAGTTACCCTCCAAGTCACTCACCATCCTGACTTGGAAATATATCGCCGTTCCTTCACTGTCGCTGGGTCAAAATCCTGGGACTCCCTCCCTAACAGCACTGTGGGTGTACCTACACCACATGGACTGCAGCGGTTCAAGAAGGCAGCTCACCACCACCTTCTCAAGGGCAACTAAGGCTGGGCAATAAATACTGAGCCAGCCAGTGAAGCCTACATCCCATCAATGAATACAAACAAAACTTTGCATTTGGATTTGCTGCACAGTAAAGATCACGTTTGTGGCACCTCTCGATGAGTGAAAAACTGCACTGCAACTCTGGAAGGAATGCTTGTGTCACTGGGAGGAAGATCATCCTCGTAATGATCTGGCAGACACCAGGGATGCTCCTCTGTAGTTATCGCAACTGGACATGTCTCCTTACTTGAAGAAAGTCGTATTGTCAGCATCTCTGAGTTCCACAGCCAGACCTTCCTCTACCCGCAGGTGGGATGTGAGGTCGTGCAGCCGAGCCCGGAGTGTATCTCGCTGTATTTCAGAATTTCAGCATGGATTCCAGCTCCTCCACAGGGGCTTGAGAGCATTCGCACAAGTCACACAGAAAGTTAACGTGTAGGTAGGAAGGCAAGTGGCAATTGGCCTTTATTGCAAGGGGACTCGGGTACAAGGACAAAGAAGTCTTGCTATTGTTATGACCGATGCAGTTGGTAAAGCTGAGTTATTTAAAACTTCCAGAGGGAAACTTTAAACAACTGTCATAACCTACATTTTGAACTGGTATGTTTGAGATGCAACTCTAAATTCAGGAATCAGATCACCAGTCTGGCGAGAGGTTTTATATTAAACTAAAAGAAATATTTTATTAAGTTACAACACATTAAACACATATACATGGCTACAAATTACTACTATCATAACTTTTATGAATTCAAAATGAGGTTCTTTTCACTTTGGTTCCTGTGGAGACAGTTGGAGGCTTACAACTGCTTTGATCTTACATTTCCTCTGCCCTGAGGAAACACGAAAACTGCTATCGGTTATATCCAGCACATCTCATTGAATTGAATGTAAATTCTCATTGTATCACCAGCCTCTTTGAACTCCACCTCTTCCAACAATAAAACCCCTTTCACAGTATCAATTTTATTAGTAATAGGAACATATTGCTTGGTCTCTGCTAGCTAGGTGCCAGATTTCACCCCGCTTCTTGAAGGCTGTATTCAAAAAATGCAAATGCACTCTACCTCTCTTAAATATCAAAACTAGTATGCCTTAAAGCACCCAGACTAGCTGGCTTTAATCCAATTAAGACACACCCTCAGACTTAGCCTCTATTTGAAAAGAAAAATATTTTCCAATAATATTATATGCATTAATAGCTTCATGACATCTTCCTCCCGATCGAAAAATGAACCATCGTAACTCTAAAAGACACCATGTCCTATACTTATTATTATACTATTATAGTATTACATTACCAGATACATGCATTAACATAACTATATATATATATATACACACAAGTCCTTGGTATCAACAGAAACCACTCCAGTTCAGTGTCCAGGTTTTTAAAAAATGTCCCATTTTCCTTTAAGCTTCAAACTCTTGATAACTCATCTGTGAACAGATTTTCTCTCCCAGCAATATGTATAATCTGTAGATTAAATGGCTGTAATAATAGACTCCATCTGAAAAGCTTTGCACTTCTGTCTCGAAATTTGTCCAAATACCTCTAAGGATTATGGTCTGTGTAAACAATTGTTTCTGATGAATTGTCGGCAACACAAAGTTCAAAATGCTGCAACGCTAACACCAAACCCAAAGTCTCTTTCTCGATTGTTGAATATCTTCTCTGTTGTACATTCAGCTTCTGTGAAAAATACTCTATCGGTTTTTCAATTCCAGTGTCATCTTCTTATAACAGTACAGCCCCAATGCCTATATCGCTTGTGTCAATGGCCAACTTGAATTGCTTGGCATAATTGGGTACTGCCAACACTGGTGTCGTGGTTAATACAATTTTCAAACTATCGAATGATGTCTGACACTCCAGTGTCCATTGAAACTTTCTGTTCTTTTTTAACTTTCAGTCAGTGGAGCAACTACTTGGCTAAAATTTGGTACAAATTTCCAGTAAAACCCACTCATGCCCGAAAATCTCAAAACTTCTCATTTTGTTGTAGGCACTGGGAAATCCACGATAGCCTTGACTGTCACATCTCTCAGAGCCACCTCACCATGTCCAATGGTATGGCCTAGATACGTAACTTGCGCTTTTGCAAATTCACTTTTAGCCAAGTTCATCACCAAATTAGCTTCTTGTAGTTGAGTAAATAATTCTTCCAGATGCTGTGAATGCTCCTCCCACATCTGACTGAAAACGATTAGATCATCAATATAAACAGCACAATTGCTTAGACCCACAATTACTTTGTTTGTCAGTCTTTGAAATGTCGCAGGTGCATTCTTCATACCAAATGGCATGACTTTAAACTGATATAGTCAACTTGGCGTTACAAAAGCTGATATGTCCTTTGCCCTCTCTGACAACGCTACCTGCCAATATCCTTTTAGCAAGTCAATCTTTGTGATAAATTTCGATTGTCCCACTTTCTCAATGCAATCTTCCAACCATGGTATGGGATATTAATCCGCTTTTGTCACCACATTCACCTTTCGATAGTCCACACACAGTCTTTGTGTTCCATCTGGTTTCAGTACCAGAAATTTGGCAAACTCCAGTTACTGCAACTAGACTCAATGATATCATTTTGAAGCATGATATCAATTTCTTTTTGTACTTGTGATAACTTTGCCGGATTTAATCTATACGGTTGTTGCCTTATTGAAGATGATATTTCTATATATACATCATGTACAGCTAAATTTGTCCTTCCCAACTTATTCCTACAAATAGGTTTGTATAACTGCAATAGCTTTTCCAAATCACTTTGACACTTGCTTGGAAGGTAACTCAATATTTCATTTAAATCTTCAAGCACCCCCTCATTATCCAATTTGTTTAGAGGAAAATCAATTTCAGATTCCTGCACTTCTACCTCTTTCTCATCATCCACCATCACTAACACCTCTTTCTGTTCCTCTTCCTTGTCAAAGTACTTTTTAAGCATATTTACATGACACACCCTCTGCTTCTTTCTTCTATCTGGGGTATTTATTAAATAATTTACTTCATTCAGTTTCTCTTCAATTCTGTAAGGCCCACTAAATCTTGCATTTAATGAATCACCTTGTACTGGTAACAAAACTAATACTTTCTCTCTAGAAAAAAAACTGTGAATTTTAGTCGTCTTATCTGCTTTCACTTTCATCACTTGCTGTGAGGTTTTAAATATACCCTAGCCAACTCACATGCTCTGTTCAACCGTTCACTGAAATTTAATAGGTAATCCAGAACATATTCTGAATTTTGACCCACCAATTTCTCATGAATCAATTTCAGTGGTCCCCTTACCTCATGACCATAAACCAGTTCGAAAGGGCTGAAACCAGTCGATGCATTTGGAACGTCTCTAATAGCAAATAACAAAAATGGAATTCCTGTATCCCAATCCTGTGCATAATCCTGACAGTATGCTCCTATCAAAGTTTTTAAAGTTTGATGCCATCTTTCCAAAGCTCCTTGTGACTCCGGATGATAAGCTGTTGACTTTAAACTGTTTTATTCCCAAACTGTTCATTACTTCCTTAAACAGCTGTGACATGACATTTGACCCCTGATTTGATTGTATTTCCTTAGGTAAACCATATCTTGTAAAAAATGTAATTACAACCTTCCTAGTTGTAATATTTCTTGAAGGTATCGCTTCAGGAAACCTGGTAGACACATCCATTATTGTCAATAAATACTGATTTCCACTTTTAGTCTTAGGGAGGGGTCCTACACAATCAATCATGACCCTGGTAAAAGGTCCTTCAAATGCTGGTATTGCGATTAAATGCGTCGGCTTAATCACTGCTTGTGGTTTTCCTGTTATTTGACATGTATGACAGGTTCTACAGAATTTAACTACATCCCTATGCAATCCTGGCCAAAAAAAAAACCTCTGCATCTTTTCCTGTGTTTTCCTAATTCCTAAATGTCCCCGCATTGGGATTTCATGAGCAATCCTCAGAATCTCATTTCTATACCCTAATGAGATAACAATCTGATGCACCTCCCTCCAGATTTCATTTGCTGAGACATGATCTGACCACCACTTTCTCATTAAAATACCTTCCTGAAGATAATAACATACTGGAATACATTTTGCTTCTGTTTCTGAAGAAGCTTTCTGATATAACTTTTTAAATTGCAAATAATTTTTCTGTAATTCCACTAACCTCTTTGAGTTAAACATTTCGGCTGAACCAGTTTCACCTGTACGCAAACCACTGGTTTCTCCTGTGCCTGAACCTCAGAACCCACAGTACTTTTACTTACAGAGCTTTTCTGTATCCCAATAATTCCTACAGATTTTTCCTGCAATCTCCAACACACAGACTTCGTGTGCCCCACTTTATTACAATGAAAACATCTCAATTTTCGAGTGTCACTTCTACCTTCAGCACCTTCCTTTTTATTCTGAGAAAAAAACTTCCTGGGAACTTCCAGCTACTCCTCCTCTTCCCTGACTACCTGCTTTCCTTTCACCTTCCCACTTTTTACCCTTTTCCAATTTGAAAGAGTGATGGAAGAAAGGTTTAGCTCTAAGAACTGACTCCTAATCATCAGCTATCTCTGCTGCTTGTCTTACAGAATCAACCCCCTGTTCCTCCACATGAGTTCTCACCACCGAAGGGATTGAATCTTTAAATTCTTCCAAAAGAATGACTTCCCTAAGAGCTGCACAGGTTGTCTATACTTTTAACGTCCGTATCCACCGGTCAAAATTACTTTGTTTTACTCTTTCAAACCAAGTTTGCCCAGACTTTTTTCTCATATTCCTAAATTTCTGCCTGTGTGCTTCAGGAACCAATTCATATACACTCAAAATAACTTTTTTCCCCACCTCATAATTCACCGACATTTCTTCTGAAAGTGAAGCATATACCTCAAGCCCCCTACCTAACAACTTAGACTGTAATATTAATGTCCAGTTTTCCTGTGGCCATTTCATCTGTTTAGCTAGCTCCTCAAATGAAATGAATGCTTCAATATCTGTTTCCTCAAACTTTGGAAGAGCTTGTACAAATTTAAACATAACCCCACTGGGTTCCACTCTAGAGATAAATCCTTCATCTGCTGAAGTCTCTTTTCTAACTGCCAACATTTTCAGTTTGAATTCTCTTTCTCTCTCTCTTTCTCTTTCCTCCTTCTCTATCTTCGCAATATCTGATTTGTTTTTAAATACAATTTCTCCGTCCTTTGCTCCTAATTCAAGCATCTTCATTTGTAACTGAAGCCTCACTACCTCCAGCAGTGACTCACTAGTGTCAGGTTTCACTTCCAACTGTAGATGCTGTGCGAAACTTTTAATTATATCTGATTTCCTAGCACCCTCTGCTAACCCCAGTTTCAACTTATCTGCC